>NC_060895.1:11900324-12037824 GCF_014805685.1 Silurus meridionalis | reverse complement strand
TAAATCTGTGCCCACTGCAATGCACACTCATTACCCAGATGGCCACCTGTAGCCCTGCTTATTTATGCAATTATCCAGTCAGTCAATCATGTGCCGGCAATGAAATGCATAGACTTATGCAGATACAGGTGAAGAGATTCAAGTTTCAATGTTCATATTAAACACCAGAATAGGGAATAAATGTGATCATATTAATGTTGACTCTGGCGTGGTTGATGGTACCAGATGGGCTGGTCTGCATATTTCAGAAACGGCTGATCTCCTGGGATTTTCACCCACAACAGACCCAGACTTTGCACAGAATGGTGCAAAAAAGAAACAAATATAAAGAAAACATACAGTGTATAGCAGTTCTATAGATGAACATGCATTGCGGATGAGAGCGGAGATTGGGGAGATTGATAAATGGTTCAAGCTGATTGAAGGTTTTCTGAAAGTAAACCGGCAATTAAAAAATAAATAATAATAATTTAAAATTATTATTTTTTTTAGATAATTAGGAAAACATTGCCAGTTTTTTCCCCCAATTCTGATGTTCAATGTGTGATGTTAGATTGTTTGTGCATTGCCTATTGTTACATGTTCACATGAATGAGCAATGTATACTGTGTTCAAGCACTTTTAATTAAACAAACATGAATGTCTAATGCCTGTCTGAGCATTTGTTTTATTAGAAACACTTTCGATCTAATTGCAGAGATCGTTCTTGAGTTTCACCACTGTAAGCCATTTATAGCAAAACCATGCTATTATTTTACATTTGATATCATGGTCTGAATTTTCTTTTCTTTTTTTCTTATCTTTTTTTCCCCACTGAGGTAACCTGATTTAATCTACAAGTGCACTGGGCTTTAATAAAGGACTAATTTTAGAGCCCCAATAAGATCTGTGTAGCTATTTAAAAAGTCTTTAAATAAAAACACTAAGGACTTTGTTGCAATATTTGTTTAGTTTGTTTTTCTTATTGTATAGTCATTGATAGTGACACTAATAGTGAATAAATAGAATAAAAGATGGTGAGTAAACCACAGTGGAACACAAGAAACACTTAATAGCCATTGTGTGTTATATTGCATTATATTGCAGCACATCTGAAACTCCAGGCCCTGCTGGTGCCATTCATATTTCATATTACATTAACTAAGACTCTGTCTCTGTGGTTCACAGTGGCGTTGCAGCTACCAGAGGGCCTACAGATGTTTGCCTGTGTGATCGCTGACATTATTGAGAGGTAGGTTTACACACTTTCGAAGTTTTAACACAGTCACTCGCCTCTTTTGCTGCATATCGATCTAGTTTTAGTGAGTCCTGTGGCACAGAGCAAGGGTGAACTGTCGACAGGGACAGTGTCGGGTCCAGGAAGTGTAAAAATATCAATAAAGGTGTCAAATCATCATAATTCCTCACTGCAACTAGTAAAAGGTTTCCAGGTAGAAATAAGGCACATTTGCCAAGACAAGGTTGCTATGACTGTTTTAGTTTTAATTATACCATAAGCACAAGAGTATATTTCTTTTTAATTACATTTCATTGTAGATTTATGAAACATTGCACATTGCTTATAGACACTGCCTTACACAAGCAAACACGTTAACACCCATCCAAACAGAACCTGAAGTTGTGTGCCAGGGGTGTATCAATATAGCACCTTTTCAGCTCTTTTAAAGGGCTCATGAGCACTAACACAAACATGTTTACATGCATCATACAGTTTCAGTATGCAACACATTTCCAGTACAGTTTGAGCATGTTTGGTTTTTTTTTTTTTATATTACTCTCTCCTTAATTTCTCTCAGGATTTCCTTAAATACAGTAGCATAGACATGTCCTATGTCTGCACAATTAATTGCAGTTTTTAGTGTGATAAACATTTTTCATTATTTTTTTTTTTTTAACAGTTAATTAATTATGATTATCTGGAATATTATTGGGCATGACTAATTTAAGAATAGTAATTCTACAATCAAAGAGATTCATTGTATCTACATTATTATGCCATAGTTGAAACATTATGTTGTAGTGAAATTAATATTTAAAAAATTAATATAAAAATAATGGCGTTTGGTTATCTAATAAATTTGAGTAATGCCAAGCAGTGCGATAGCACCACCACACGTTAGATCAGTCGGTCGTGTTCTGCAGGGAATCTGTCCAATCTTCAGTTCTGCAGTCTGCCCCAAACCTTTTGGGACTTCGGATTTGGCTATTTGATATTTTTTTGATAACCACCCTTATTACATGCCTCGTGGTGAATTCAGAAAAAGCTCCCTAATACTGAAGCATGTCATACTATTCATTAGTGCACTGCTATCACACTGTCTGGCAGACATTATGAAGCTTATCAACTGGACTGAGTAGACCACTATATACAGTACAATGTTCTTTTAAAAATACTAGGACTGGTGACAGCAGCTACAGTAGTAATTTCCCAAGCTTTTCATAGGTGGGATATCAGACTGTGGCAGGACCCCAAATGCCACACATAAGCATGTCCCTTAGAGGATCTCTGGTTCTAGCTTCCTGGAGATGTTCCATTTATTGTTAGCTTTCCTAAGGGCAAATCCTGTATCTCGGCTTTATAAATGTGCAGAAAGTATACACAAGTTATTTGCATCACAGTTTGTTGAGGCATAGATGGACCTTTTTGCACTGGCAGGTCAACATATTGCTGGCTGTGGTCTTTCCTGGCTAACAGGACAAGTTAAAATAAACCAGAACTTACTTTTTTTTATCTGCTCCATGTTTGTCCAGATCTGCTGCCCCAAATTGAAATAGAGAATGGACACATTTAGCCTGGTGAACTGTGCTTATGGGTTTGACCTCTTTGTATGAATCTCCGACTTAAGCCTTCACTCCAATACTACTGTAGGTGAAAGCTGTTCTATGAATCTTGTGGACTGCATAGACTGGATTCAGTCAGTACATTTGCCAGAAAAAACCTTCAGGGACTGCTAGACAATGCTATTTTCCCATCTGTGGTCTATTTGGCTGCAATTTCAGTGTACCACAGCACCATAGATGACATCTCTCTGGTATCTCATAAAGTTCAGATCTTTCTGAAAGTTCTATCCACTATGATTCCATAAAGGCCCTGTATACATTCAGCTAAACAAACTTTAAACTGTGCTGCGAGAAGCTGAAGACATTCTAGTTTTGTTTTGACTTTTGTGTATGAATGCCCCAATCACAGTCTTATATCACATTTGTCCATGTGAATGATGCAGAAAGCAAATCGCTGTGGATCATCTGCAGCTGTTCGTTTTTGTAATTAAACTGTATTGTTTGCCAAAACCACAAGAACATTGTCTCAGCAAGAAATATATAAAGGCCTTAAGAGCATGCTGTGGGATGTCCTCTTAATGCTGAATATGCTAAAGGCACTGATTATCCTATACAAGATGCTGGAAAGCTTTTTGCTAGTGATCACTTTGGCAAAAACTGTAATGGATCTGCATGCCCTGATAAGATTGCATTGTACGCATTGGTTGCCAGAAGACTCTGGGCTGACCTTGGTGTCAGATCACACAAATATGTGAAATCAATCAAATGATTTTGCAGCTTTCTAAACAATTACCTATAGTCTGTCTGCATACCCAGCTTCCATAACAACCTTCCACTCTTTAAAGAGTGACCCCTCCTCAAAGGCATTACTTAGAGGCATGCCATTTCAGGGCACTGATACCTGGGGGTTACCAGTGGTGAACATTGTAGACACATGTAATCCATGTCATTTCTCATCTAGGTAAAATAAATAAATAAATAAAACAGTTACATATGTATGCATCTTTGTCAACTCTACTAACCATCAGAATTCCTTGGTACCAACTGACTGAGAACTCTGGGAATGTATGCATACACAGATGCACAATAAGATATTCAGGTTATTCTCACAGTTTTTGAAAATGTAGCATAGCTGCAAACATAACTATATGTATGAAACAAGCAGACAATATTCTACAATTATTTTGGCAGAATGAACCAAAAGTAAAGCTAAAATTTAGTCATGAATCTTTAGACCAGTTTTACAGATGAAAGTAGGTTACAGATCATTTTGGACATGGCTACAAACAAGTTTTCTTTTTTTTATTCTTTTTTTTAAACTGATATTTTATTACTGAAAATATATTGTCTTTAACTTTGTTTTACAGTTTGCAGCCTACTGACACCCAAATTATCATGTCATGATGTCATGACCAATTGTATACATCTAAAGAGGCTATAGAACAAAAGGGAAGTGGTAGAGTTTGGTTTTTGAACATGCTAATAATGTCTGATTCTCGTGTAATATCCACAGCTCAAATATACCAGACATCGTTGTAATACTGTTGTATATATTTTAGTTTCCTGTTTGCCTGCTTTGTAACTTACTGAAGGCATTCTGGAGTGTACAGGAAAGCATGTTTATATGTTTATATAGCCAAAAAGTCCACGTATTAAGATCATGAATCAGATGCCTAGAATACTGTACATGATCAGCATGTTGTTTTCAACAATGTTTTTATGTCTAGCATGTCATTTTATGCACATTTTCTTATTTAAATGATGTTTTTTTACATTTATCTGTCATTGTGAACCGGGCTTTACAATACTAAAATGTATACAGAACAGTAAATTGCCTGAATTATCATGTTCATTAATAGCCTTTTCAATATTAAGCCAGATAATCATGATAATTTTAGCCACTGTTATGGCTATTAAGGGATTCTTTTTGTATGTCTGCTACGAAAAGGCATGGAGAAATAAAATGCTCTCTGATTGCATGCTGGGTTGAAATCATAATTGTGGCAAATGGCCTATGAACTACTCTAATGTCTGAGCCATTTAAGCTTTTAAGCCTGTGCATATGGCTATTGCATGGTGAGAGAGTCTCAGTACCTCATGGTCATATGTCAGTCTACATGGATTTCACACTTCACCTGTGAACAAGTGCTCAGACGTTTCTGATTCACACCTTCAGTCCTCTGCTGCAATTATCTTGTGTTTTCTTCCCTTCCTTCTTGTTGCTTTGTCTGCCCATCAATTAGAGCCAGTCCTCTCTCATTTCCTTAAAGCATTTCATTATTTAGCACATGGTTATCTCCCTTGTCTTCTCTTTTGCTGGGTGTGTGCAGGATTCTGTGTTTAAAGGGTTGTGGGTTTTTGATAGACTCTTTCTTAGTCAGGCTGTTGGAATGGAATAAACATGAGTTTTCCCTTTTTTAATTTAATTTAATTTTTTTCTTCAGACCACGTGCAGAGCCTCAGTCCTAACTTACGCTCAAGTCTAAAGCTAATGAGAGCATTTACTGTCTGCTAATTACTTGCCTAAACCCCTGTCCCTTCTTGACACCAGAGTTTTGTAGCTATCCATCTCTGCCCTCCTTCAGAGCTCATGCTTATTTTGTTTAATGCGCAGCAAAATCGACAGCATGAAATTATTAATTACAATCTTGAATAAACACACAGTTATGCAAATGAATACTGTAAGTTCAAACATTTTTTCTAAATATTACACTTGATTCTGTTTGGCCTGTCTGCAATACATATTTTATACTGTACACAAAATACATAAAAGGATTCTGAGAGGGGTGTTTATAGAAGAAATGTCCAGTATCTCTAGTGTTTTGTAATAGTCATAGGCAAAGCAGTAAATTTAGATATTTTTTTTTGCTATCAGGACAGATGACTTTGCAGTTTCTCAGTAACATCCTGAGCTGCATTTTTGTTGTCTTCTTCAAAATAGACAGAACCTTTAAGCGAGAATAAAAAAGAGAGGCTTCTGAGGGAATGTTGGTTGATGGCTAATTTACCATAAGCAAGAGCAGGATAACGCTAATGAAAGTGATGCAATAAAATGGTAAAATATGATGTGTTTATTTAATTGATGTTTACTCAGGAAACACTTCATTCGGAACACTTGTACTGCTCCTTCATTCAATTATCTAACAAGCCATTACTGTGGCTGAAGTGAAATGAATAAAGCGTCAAGTAAATTTTACATCAACCATCAGAATAATGAAAAATGGAATCACAGTGATTTTGAGGATGGCAGAATCGTTGGTGTCAGACAGGCTGTGTTTTTTCTATTTTTGTGCCTGCTGATCTACTGGGATTTTCACACCTAACAGTCTCTAGGCTTTACTCAGAATTGTGCAATTAGAAAAAAAGAAAACTTGCAGTAAATGGCAGCTCTGTAGCCTTGTTTTCATAAAAGTCAAAGCAGATTGGGCAGACTGGTGTAAGTTGACTGAAAGGCTATAGTAACTCAAACAATTTGTACACTTGTGCTAAGCAGAAAGGTACCTCCGAATGCCCAATACAATATATTGTAAGAACAGAAAGCTGAGGCTTCAAACCTGGACTGTTGAAGACTGGAAAATCATAGCCTGGTCTGATAAATTTTGGTGAAATGGTCAGAATTTAGTGGGATCCCTAGACATGCTTTCAGTCCAGGCTGGTAGAGGTGGTGTAATGTGTGGGAAATGTATTCCTGGTGCAGTTTGGGCAATATAAATATCAATCAATCAGTCAATTAATCATTACTTAAATGCCAGATCCTATTTATTGTTGCTGATTGTGTGCACCCTATAGTGCATTCGGAAAGTATTCACAGTGCTTCACCTTTTCCACATTTTGGTATATTACAGCCTTATTCCAAGATTGATTAAATTAATTATTTTTCTCAAAATTCTACAAACAATACACCATAATGATAACATGAAAGAAAATGAGCTCAGGTGCATCCTGGTTCTACTGATCATCCTTGATGTTTCTACATCTTGATTGGAGTCCACCTGAGGTAAATTCAGTTGATTGGACATGATTTGGAAAGCTCACACCTGTCTATATAAGGCCCCACAGTTAACAGAGACATGATTCTATTGAAGCACAGATCTGGGGAAAAAATACAGAAACTTTTCTGCAGCATTGACGGTCCCAATAAGCACAGTGGCTTCCATCATCTGTAAATGGAAGAAGTTTGGAACCACCAGGACACTTCTTAGATTGGCTGTCTGGCCAAACTGAGTGATCAGAGGAGAAGAGCCTTAGTCAGGGACCCAATGGTCATGCTGGAAGAAGAGAACCTTCCAGAAGAACAACCATCTCTGCAGCTCTCCACCATGATGGAAGCCACTCCACAGTAAAAGGTACATAAAACAAAACAAAAAAAAACAAAATTAAACTCTTTGGCCTGAATGCCAAGCATCATGTCTGGAGGAAACCAGGCACCTCTCATTACCTGGCTAATACCATCCCTACAGTGAAGCATGGTGGTGGAAGCATCATGTGAGGATGTTTTTCAACAGCAGAAACTGGGAGACTAGTCAGGATTGAGGAAAAGATTAATGCAGCAATATAAAGACATCCTTGATGAAAACCTGTTTCACCTGGGCCTTAAACTGGGCTGACTGTTAATTTTTCAACAGGACAACGTCCCTAAGCAAACAGCCAGGATAACACAGAAGTGGCTACAGGACGACTCTGTGAATGTCCTTGTATGACCAAAACCGGATTGAACATCTCTGAAGAGATCTGTAAATGGCTGTGTACTGAAGCTCCCCATCCAACCCAATGGAACTTGAGAGGTTTTGCAAAGAATAATCGTAGAAACTATCCAAAAACAGGTGTGCCAAGCTTGAAGCGTCACACTCAAAAAGACTTTAGGTTTTAATTGGTGCCAAAGGTGTTTTTTTTTGTTTTTTTTATACATTTGCAAAGATTTCAAACACACTTATTTTATGTTGGCATTATGCGGTATTGTTTGTAGAATTATTTTACAAATAATTAAATGAATCCATTTTGGAATAAGGCTATAACATAAAATAGGGAAAATGTGAAGCCCTGTGAATACTTTTGAAGCGCTGTATAGTGATTTCAAAACTTATAAAGCAAAAGCTGTCTCAAACTGATTTCATAAAAGCAGTTTTACAGAAATACATTGATTCAGGATATTAATTTAAAATGTATAAATTATATCCTATGAATGTACTAATTTATGAGGAAGAAATTTTGAGAAAACCAACATTTTACATTGGAGTTTGTATCCAATCAGATCCCAGCTGTCACATCATGTTTTGCCATCAGAAATGACGAGCGCAGACTCTTGGTAGCTGCAAATCCTTGCTTCTTGATGCTGTAGCTTTAACCAATCAGACTGCGATTTGGCCAACCTGAGGCCCCTAAGTTGGCATCCATCATGCCGGCACTTTCACATCCTTTGATTGAATGATCAGACAGTGCACTAAAGATTTTGCCTCAATTACCATCCAAAGCTATATTCCTGGTTTCAAAGTGGTATCATCCTAATGAATCTTATGTATTTTTATTTTTAATATGTCTATGTTGAGTCGTTCCCAGAAGCAGTGAGTGGTGAAGTGATGAAGACTTCAAGCAGAATTGGGACATCAGGAGAGAAATTCTATGGAGAAATGAACAATATACAAACCCATACGCAGTACAAAGACATTTGAATACATTGTTGATGTGGAGTTTCATATTTATTTAAAATTGATAACTATACCTTCAATGTGAGCATTACCAGGCACTGCCAGAGATAACATCAGATCAGAGAAAATGCGCAAATAAAATTTTACCCATGAAATTGGCCGTACTGAATGGTGGCCATGGTTTTGCGACAGCACGTCTTGTATTAATTTTGCTATAACCCGATGGACAGGTCTAAGAACACAAATAAAATCCTCCCCTGGGTCTTCTGATGCCAGAGTGTGTCTGTCTGAGACTGATAAAAAGGGTCAGCAGTGCATCGTGTTGTGATCCATTCCATTTTTTTTCAATCTCTGTCATGTGCTTGGGCTTTTGTGTGATCCTAACTTGTCTGTTTTTAATCCATTAAGCTCCAAAAATGTGAATTTCTGTTTTTCTGTGCTGATTTTAGTCGGCAAGCTGTTGGAGGACATGCTGATTTTTTTTCAGTCAACCATATATTTTCTACATGCATATTTTTAATAGTGTTTGTTTAAATTGGCAGTGATATAAAATTAAGGAAGCAGTAATTACTGTGTATATCAGGTGGTAAAAATCTAGCCCCAGGCTCATATTGTTGGTGTGCCTTTGCATGAATGTATTCATCAATCTCATTAAAATAGCTTTGATTAAAACAATGCCTGCCTTAAGGCCTGGGCATTAGGATCATGATGGATCTGAATAGTCGGCTTATTTTGTGCTGGTGATGATATTTTGTTATGGTTGTGTGTTGTGATGATAGTGTGTTTTGTTATTCCAAAGCTCAATGGTCACCTTCCTACATATATAAGTGCATCTTATACTGTAGGCAATGGAAGAAATAGTTTCTGCAGTGTATCTGTATGCATGTGTGTATATGTATGTATGTATGTATGTATGTATGTATGTATGTATGTATGTATGTATGTATGTATGTATGTATATATATATATATATATATATATATATATATATATATATATATATGTGTGTGTGTGTGTGTGTGTGTGTGTGTGTGTGTGTGTGTGTGTGTGTGTGTGTGTGTGTGTGTGAATGAATGAATGAATAAATAAATATTAGGGGTGTAACGGTACACAATATTCACGGTTTGGTATGTACCTCAATTTTTAAGTCATGGCTCGGTACAATTTCGGTACAGTTAGGGGAATAAATGCAAAACATTAAATTGCTTGTCGTTTTTTTATTAACTTTTAAAACAATTTAAAATAAAATGCCTGCTTGGTTAAATAATATATAAAATAATATTTTAAAAATATTTAAAAATGTAATATACCGTAATTTCCGGACTATTAACGCACCCATATATTAGCCGCACCCACTGAATTTAACAAATATTTTTATTTTGAACATAAATAAGCCGCACCTGTTTATAAGCCTACATTGAAACTAATGAACTTTACACAGCCTTTAACGAAAGACAGTGTCTGTTACACGGTGTAACGGGTGAAATATGTTGTGACTCCTTTAAGAGCAGACCGCATTTTTCCGCTATTACTGCATATGTGGAGACCGAGGAATATGTCCTTATTATTTTCTGATGCTCATTTTTACGTTTCTTTGACTAACCCGTAACGCTGTTGCCAAGAAAAATAAAAAAGCACGAGTTTTGGAAACCTGTCTGTGCTTATATGATTTCTGTTGCAACTGGAGTTAGCGAGCTCTCCCTTCACCCAGACTCAACGCGTTACAACGGCTTGTATCTAAACAGTAGCCGACCAAGAAAGTCATCGTTCACTGTCTTCCTCCTTCCTTTCACAACTATTTCTCTCAGGAGTTTATCTTTTGGCATTGTCGTGCGGTAAAAAAACAAAAACGTTTTTTCTCCCGATGCCGTGCAGCTCAGAACACAGGCGAGGTGCGTTTTTTCGTTTCGTTCGGAAATTTAATTGGTCTAATGTTATGGGGTTCAGTTTTTTGGCTTGAAGTTTGTGAAACCGGGAAAAACCCAGGAAAATTAAATAAGCCGCTTCGTTGTTTAAGCCGCAGGGTTCAAAACGTGGGAAAAAAGTAGCGGATTATAGTCTGAAAAATATGGTTATAAATTAAATGAATGCAATACACTCATGTTGATTACATAGGCACAAATTAAATAAATGTAAATAATAAATAAATTTAATAATAATAATAATAATAAATGCTCCCAGTGTAAACCAGAAACTAAACAAACTTGCGGTCCGCTACTTAATGCGTTCCTGAGGAAACTCAGATTTTCCGTAAAAATGATTGCATTCGGTATGATACGTTTGTACCGAACCGTAAACCCTGTACTGAAAAACTTCAGTACGAATGCGTGTTACACCGTTACACCCTTAATATATCTAATATTTATCTACTTATTATTTTTTATGCCACATTTGGCATTGTTTCACATCTGGTGAATCATATAGGAAGCGTGATGGCTTATAGTTGATCTACAGTATGTCTTTATTTAAACTATGGCTTTTTATTTGGTGGAAGCACGATGTAATGATAAAATACAGTGGTGTAATTAAAACATGTAGACCAATTATCCATAACCTTAAATCTCCGGATGGATGGATAGATAGACAGACAGACAGATAACTGGGTGATGATCGGTGTCTGAATCTTAGTCATGACATGCGTGAATATTATTGATGCATTGATGGCATGTACTGGAAATATGTTGCACTGCTGTAATTAAACATATTGAAACATAAATATTTCTGAAGGAATGAAAGAGTTTTTGAGCACTTCTTAGAAAATGCCAACAACCTTTCAGGGCCAGCTTTGCCATGCATGCTATTCCTGTAGGCTAAACTTGAAATTTCAGCTCATTAAGCACATCAGCATAATGGAGATTAGCCATCACCACTTCATTGTACTCTTTCACACTTAACAGCTCAGCTGCAGGTATCAGCGGTCTGTCCGTGTGTGTGTGTGTGTGTGTGTGTGCTTCTGTCAGCCTGTCTGTCTGTCTGTCTGTCTGTCTGTCTGTCTGTCTGTCTGTCTGTCTGTCTATTTTAGTTCTTATATAAGAAGCTCACACTGGGCAGAAGGAGCACCAGCATCATGCCCACATATACTAGAAAGATCTGCCAACTCTGTTTTTTTTTCCTTTCTCTCTTTCTTTCACACTTTCTTTTCTCACAGTGCCTGATTAAGAGCCTTGCGTACTATTCAGCGTGATAAGTGACATACCTACACAGCCATGTGTTGCTCTGTCTCATCGATGCGAGATCTGAGAGTTCACGAATGAGAATAAGACAGCCAGTTAATGAGGCCGGGTCTTGTATTCACTTTATGGAGGATCTATTAGGTTACAAAGAGTTAGTGTCCAGATTGAGCTTGTAATGTGACAAGGCCTATAAAAGGCTTGTGTAAAGCTGGTAATGTGCATTGTATGATTTCTTAGCGCTTGCTGTTAAACCAGCAGTGCCTGACTGTTTTTTTATGCTAATGATGCAAGTTTGTGTTGCAATCATAAACCATTATTTTATTGTTATTATTACCGTTGCATTTCAGTTTACTGATTTTTTGTTGTTGTTGCCATTTTCTAATGAAATCTGACTTAAAGTGCAAGACATCTCTCAAGCAGCATTGATACGAAACAAAACGAAAGTGAAATTACCAACTTAATGAGGTAAACAGGAGTGATGTGAAAACATAAAAAAATAACGCTTTTTGGTTATATTTTATTTCCCAACAAAAATGCATGTTCATCAATGTGAAACGTGAAGTGTGATTTCTCCCACGGTGCCCTATAGAGACATGCATGTGGTTGTTGGACTCGGTGGATATGATGAGATCTGATCTGAGCGTTGGTCCCTCTGGGCTTCAGGGCTGATTGCAGAAAGAAGAGAAACAGCAACACCTGAGACTGTTTTCAGGTCACAACTTGAGTATTGCATCTGTACTACAGCATATCATCACTATTGAGTCCATTAAGTGATGCAGGTAGAAAGGACTGTGACACAGGGTTCTTGAGGCCACTATGGTGTCTGATGTGAGTATGTAATGATAATGATGTGGGATAAGTTTTTGGTGTGTGCAAGTAGCAAATGGATAAAAGAGTCTCAAGGATCAATGAAAGGTGAAAGGAAAATGGAAAAGTTACAAAAGTAGCTGTTAAAATGTAAGAAATAGCAACATGAATGTTCAAGTACATTCTGTCAAGATGGCACAGGGGCAAAGGTGAGAGGGTTTAACCGCAACGCTGCTAAATTTGCAAATGTCAAACACGTTTGAAATCTTTTTTGTCATAAAAAGGTAGACTCTTTAGAAACATAATAAAAAAAAAAACTACACTTTGAAAACATCTGCCTGTGTTTATAGAAGTTGTTAAACAGTGTCTGGGATTGTTAAACATGGGAACATTGTCTCATGCCCATGCTTAGATTTGTGCAAAAAACAAGCAAATAACAAACCCCCCCACCCCCCCTTTTGGAGATGCTTCTGCCACCCTGGAATGTTCTTTGAGATATTCGTTTTGATGGAGAAGGCGAAATTCACAAATTTTGCTCGCTTTTGCATGGTTGAGATTGCTGACACTGCTGCTACTATTCTAGGCTCCACATTTGACTCGCTGTCTTGGTTCACTGATCGGTGTATACAGTGGCTTCATCAGCACTTCTTCCAGCGATCATGCTCCGTTGCTGACTTTTTCACTGGACTCTGCTCTCACATTTGTTCCTGAGGATAAAGGTTTATGTAGTTATGCATTACGACCTTGTTTTCTTGATGAGAATTTATAGCGAGACCTCTAATTACACGCACCGAACGCCTTGCTGGCACAACCATCGCCGTTGTGCCTCTGAGTCAACACTGATTATTTCTGAAACAATATAATAAACATAACGCATTGGTCTGCATATAGCTGGGTATCTCTGCATTAAGCCACAGGAAGTACTTGCCTTTCTAGGCTCGGGCCTTTTTTCGCTGCCTTTTGTCAAGGTTATAATCACAGAGCTACACAAAATCCTCCGCCCACCGAAAGCTAGACCAACAAGCACACATAGTATCTTCCTCTCTCTCTTAGTCCTCTCTGACTGATCAGTTAGCACAGTTAACAAGGATTTGCACAAGCACAATGATGTTGACGGCAGTAGTAGCACGAAAAGCTTTGGAAGCTTATCTGTCTGAGCAGACAGCTGATTAGAGATAAAGCGAGGGCTAAATCCCACGTGCACCAGTAGGTAGTCAAATGGCATTGTGGGTAATATAGTTAACCAAAGTGAAAATAGTCATTTGTCAATGACAAACTTTTAAAACAATAAACATTTTTCTGAGAAAAATCTCAGCTGACATCAGACATCACGCATTGATTATAAGGACTTGTGTGATGTTGCTTTTTTCTACATTGCAAAATATCATTAATAAAAAAAAAAAATCTTGTTTAATGATTAAACCAATATTATATTGCATGTTTACATTCACCTAAGTCTGCTGATGTATCAATATATGATAGTGTGTGTGTGTGTGTGTGTGTGTGTGTGTGTGTGTATATATATATATATATATATATATATATATATATATATATATTTACAGTGAGGAAAATAAGTATTTGAACACCCTGCTATTTTGCAAGTTCTCCCACTTAGAAATCATGGAGGGGTCTGAAATTGTCATCGTAGGTGCATGTCCACTGTGAGAGACATAATCTTAAAAAAAAAAAATCACAATATATGATTTTTAAACTATTTATTTGTATGATACAGCTGCAAATAAGTATTTGAACACCTGTCTATCAGCTAGAATTCTGACTCTTAAAGACCTGTTAGTCTGCCTTTAAAATGTCCACCTCCACTACATTTATTATCCTAAATTAGATGCACCTGTTTGAGGTCGTTAGCTGCATAAAGACACCTGTCCACCCCATACAATCAGTAAGAATCCAACTACTAACATGGCCAAGACCAAAGAGCTGTCCAAAGACACTAGAGACAAAATTGTACACCTCCACAAGGCTGGAAAGGGCTACGGGGAAATTGCCAAGCAGCTTGGTAAAAAAAGGTCCACTGTTGGAGCAATCATTAGAAAATGGAAGAAGCTAAACATGACTGTCAATCTCCCTCAGACTGGGGCTCCATGCAAGATCTCACCTCGTGGGGTCTCAATGATCCTAAGGAAGGTGAGAAATCAGCCCAGAACTACACGGGAGGAGCTGGTCAATGACCTGAAAAGAGCTGGGACCACCGTTTCCAAGGTTACTGTTGGTAATACACTAAGACGTCATGGTTTGAAATCATGCATGGCACGGAAGGTTCCCCTGCTTAAATCAGCACATGTCCAGGCACGTCTTAAGTTTGCCAATGACCATTTGGATGATCCAGAGGAGTCATGGGAGAAAGTCATGTGGTCAGATGAGACCAAAATAGAACTTTTGGGTCATAATTCCACTAAACGTGTTTGGAGGAAGAAGAATATTGAGTACCATCCCAAGAACACCCCATCCCTACTGTAGAGCATGGGGGTGGTAGCATCATGCTTTGGGGGTGTTTTTCTGCACATGGGACAGGGTGACTGCTCTGTATTAAGGAGAGGATGACCGGGGCCATGTATTGCGAGATTTTGGGGAACAACCTCCTTCCCTCAGTTAGAGCATTGAAGATGGGTCGAGGCTGGGTCTTCCAACATGACAATGACCTGAAGCACACAGCCAGGATAACCAAGGACTGGCTCTGTAAGAAGCATATCAAGGTTCTGGCGTGGCCTAGCCAGTCTCCAGACCTAAACCCAATAGAGAATCTTTGGAGGGAGCTCAAACTCCGTGTTTCTCAGCGACAGGCCAGAAACCTGACTGATCTAGAGAAGATCTGTGTGGAGGTGGGCCAAAATCCGCCTGCAGTGTGTGCAAACCTGGTAAAAACTACAGGAAAGCGTTTGACCTCTGTAATTGCAAACAAAGGCAACTGTACCAAATATTAACATTGACTTTCTCAGGTGTTCAAATACTTATTTGCAGCTGTATCATACAAATAAATAGTTTAAAAATCATATATTGTGATTTCTGGAAGTTTTTTTTTTTAGATTATGTCTCTCACAGTGCACATGCACCTACAATGACAATTTCAGACCCCTCCATGATTTCTAAGTGGGAGAACTTGCAAAATAGCAGGGTGTTCAAATACTTATTTTCCTCACTGTATGTATATATATATATATATATATATATATATATATATATATATATATATATATATATATATATATATATATATATATATATATATATATATACACACAGTATCTCACAAAAGTGAGTATACCCCTTGGACATTTTAATATATCTTTTCCAGGGACAATAAAATATATTATATATAATAATATTATGGAATTATAGAAATTAAAATTGGATATAGAGTAGTCAGTGTGCATCAGTACAGATTTACCGCTCACTAAAATAAAATCAACATACAGCCATTTTTGTCTATATAATTGGCAACAAAAGTGAGTACATATTGTTTGGCCCAGTTTCTAAAGGGAGGCATAATTTGCTGCTTCAGAATGTCACAGTATATGTTGGAATCCATGTTTCCCTCAATAAACCACAACTCCCCAGTACCAGCAGCACTCATGCAGCCCCAGACCATGATGCTACCACCACCATGCTTTACTGTAGGGAGGACACAATTTTCTTGGTACTCTTCACCAGGGCGTCATCACCCTAATGGACACCATCTGAGCCAAACTAGTTTATCTTATTCTCATCAGACCACAGCACATAGTTCCAATAAGTCATGCTTTTGGTCAGGTTGTGTTCAGCAAACTGTTTGCAGACTTCCTTGTGAACCAACTTTCAATAGTGGCTTGTGGTCTGAGCACTGACAAGTGGACCTTCCTCTTCTGCAACCTCTAAAGCAATGCTGGCAGCTCTGTTTTCTGAAGAGAGCTTATGCACAGCATGAGGATGCAAGTTTTGTGATCGACCCTTGCAAAGCCTGTTTTAAGTTGGAACCCTTCTTGGAAAACCTCTGTATGACCCTGGCCACTGTACTATTTCAGGGTGTTAACGATCTTCTTACAGCCTAGTCCATCTTTGTGGAGAGCAACAATTCTAATTCTCACATCCTTAGAGAGTCTTTGCCATGAGTTGCCATATTGAACATCCAGTGGTCAGTATGAGAGAATTGTACTCAAAGCAGGGAATTTGAACTGGTCTAATAAAGATACACAAATTTGTATGGTTCTGTCAAGCAGAGAAAAACACGAACATGATGAATAGGACATGTGGCTTTGCATGATTACATGATGTACAGCTGTTATCACTTAAGGGTTTACTCACTTTTGTTGCCAGCTATATTGACAATATGAGTATGTTGGGTTATTTTTAGAGGACTGTAAATCTGTAATGTTTACAAGCTGCACATTGACAACTCTAAAATATATCTAAGTTTCATTTCTATAGTATTGTCCTTTTAGAGGATATAATAAAATAGTTGCTAAAATGTGAGAGGTGTACTCAGACAGACAGACAGACAGACAGACAGACAGACAGACAGATGGATGGATTACAGTAATGTCTGTTTGACTGAACCACACTGGCCCACCTACCTACTTACTTACTTACTTACCTATCTGCATATACCTCTATCTGCCCATGTAAGACAGAGGCATCACCACTTTTTTAGTTAAACTTTTTTTTGTAACAACCTGTTTTGTGTCCAACACTTGCACCCGTAGGTTTTATGAGCAGCTTTATCAATCTTGATTTGGTGAAGAGGATCAACATTTAACCACAGTTGGTTATGAAGGGACACAACTGATGAGTTTGTAATGAGGGCATAACAATGCATGTTTAAAAACGGTTTGTTAGCAAGCTGTTAAATACTAAATGCTATGTAAAAGAAAAGAAAAAGAAAAAAGGCAACACAGGATTAATATTGCAGGCATTTCTTTTAACTCTTACATTTCTTTTATATATATATATATATTATGAGTTAAATGTTAAACACATAATCTGAGTACATGTTACTGGACCTCATGGCAGTGTAGGAACAAATCAGCTGTCATATCATACGAGCTTAGTTGTTAAACATTGCAGCAAATCTCTGCAGTCTGTGCAGTTAGTGTCAAGGCTGTGAGCTAAAATGGTTTAGTGCTGCTTTGTACGCAGAAATAGCACACATTCGTGTGTTATGGAAAGCAGCAATTTTCTTTATAACATACAGCCTATTATGTCCAGGCAGTCCTTTAATCACATTATACTCCTTGTATATAGTATCCAGAGTCCTGGAGGCTGCTTTAATGGGGCTTTTCTTTTCAAATTTGAAACTTATATTAACTTATTTCTAGCCTCCTGTTTGAGATTTAAGTGGATTTTCAGTTTCAGCTACATATTCCTTGGTATTCAGGAGGCATTTGAGTTTTAGTCTGTTTTATTTTCCTTGTCGAATATGTCTGCCTGAGCTAAATGACAAAAAAAAATATTGTGTGGGAGCAAAAGAGAGAGTGAGTTGGAGAGCTTTCAAATGAGGGGAAGACCTTCTTGTGTGCAAACTTTTCAAGCACAGGCTGGACAGTGCATGCAGAAGCAAGTGGGTTCAGATGATGCTTTTTACATAAGAGCTTAGTTGGATCGACAGTAGCAGAGGTGCAGACACCAGCATCTACAAAGGATTCAAAAGGAGAAGCATGAGAGTTATTTTGCGTGAGAAAGGATAGCGCGTCTTTACGCAGAAAGGTAAACAAATTTCGATCAGAGCGAATGCAAGGACACCAAGAGCGAGCAAAGAAGCACTCATGATAGTACGACGTGTTTTTTTCATGGCTTGATAACAAACATATGCAAAAATATCATGTTATCTTTGTGTTAAGCAACCATTAAAGCACATGCAGGTGATTAGAATTGTTGTTGTATCAACCTTAGCACTCACACATGCATTTGTCTTGACACCAGCATAAACACAGTAGTTTGCAAATGATCAAGTTTGACACTTTTTTAATTTGTTCATTTGTGTTTTCATGCTGGATTTGTGTGATATGGGGTTATGAAGCCGAAATGTAAATTATTTCACAATCATCGTTATTTCATATATCTGGAGTGTGTCACTCCACCAATGCCACTGCAATATGCCAAAAATCTGTTTAATATATTGATTAACAAATCACCACACGTTTTAATGTGCTATGTTTTCAAATGTTCCTAGAATCTCTTTCAATATTCCCTCACCCATTCTCATACTGCATCATTTAGCTAAGTAACCTAAAGGCATGAACCCCTCCATCCTGAAGGCTTTACAAAGCACTGATTCTGTAGTCTCATAAGCAAATATTAAACACCACCACATATTTTTTTTTTTTTTACATTTATTAGCCTCTGCCTATATGAAGTGTTCATTGTCCCTATGTTTGATAATGAGTGTCTTAATATAACCTAATCAAAGTACAGCCTTTTTCAGCCATGCATTTATACATACCTATAATGCACGCTTTCTGACCAATCATTTTTGAGAATTTAAGTTATTATTTTTTAAAATCTTTAAGTTTTAGCAGCATTTTTACAAACTGAAATGTTATCTTATCTTTTAAGTTATTTGATATAATATAATGAAAACATTAGGAGCAGTAGCACTATAGTTTCATTAAGGTTGCTAGTGTTTGTGTTTTAGATAATCACGAGGGCTCACCATATATTTAGCCTAATATATACCCTATATTTACTTTCTGAAAAATCCCATTCCAGATGTATTCCTTCTTTCCTCTCATAATAACCTCCACTATGGAAAGGAACTTTTCAGTAGATTATAGTGAAGCCAGAATAGGCTCAGGTGTCAGAAGGTGTAAGAAGGCCTTGGGTACAGTTAACATTTCAAATCATCCCAAATGTATTCAGTGGTGTTGTGGTCAGGGCTCTGTGCTCTGTCTTCATGGACCTCACTTTGTGTACAAGGGCATTGTCATGGTGGAACACACAGTATTTGGGCCTGCTAATTTTATTGACACAAAACTGTAATGCTACAGCATACTAATACATCCTAGACCAGGGGTCTTCAATGCTTTTCAGGACCCCTTAGGCGATAGAGACATCAGGGACCCCTCTGATTTAAAATGTGCCATAACCACTGATATTAAGAAAAAACTATGATATTCCGCTAGCTATTTTATGTTAAGACAATTAGAACTACGTTGTTGTAGTAACAGCATAATTATCTGTATATTTTCATATATTTTCAAATCTTTCAAAAAAGCTGATTGCATCATAACAAACATTTTGCAGTTAATATCACAATTTATTAAGTTGTTCACAGTTGTCTTTTATTTAAATAGATTTGCAGTTTCATACATTTTCCTTTTACTATCAGGTGGACAATTATACATTTTAATAAACATTAGCTTTAAGTTTAATGGAACTTTAATGTAATTAATAATATTTATTTAAATTAGATATTTTATCTTTGATGTTTTTAAATGTTTTTAAAACAACATAGTTTCAAACAGACCACCGATGCTGTGTATATTGGGCATATAGCATAAAGCTAGATTGCAACCCCTGGTTAAAGACCCATGTTCTAGACAATGGTGTGTGTCAGACACTGTGACAACCGTTTAGGGAAAACCCAAATATGGTCAGGTGTCCTCAAAATTTTGGCATTTTTGGATAAAACCAGGAAACATTAAAAGTTCGTAGTAAAAATAAAAATTCATTCAAAGTGAAAATTCATAGTAATTTTCTAAAAAAAAAAAAAAATGGTCTTTATTTATTTAAAAAAAAACCAAAAAAAAAACCACCCCAAGATTAAGCCTAGGGTATGTTAAGTACATCTGGCTGTACACAGCATGTGCACAATGGCTCTGCATGTAAGGTGTTCTATCAGTGAATGAGGCAGTCTCTAAACAGAATGTACTGCAAAATGTATTGAAGGAGACAGAGCCAAACCAAACACACCAGGTCCACTTCCTGTCCTCTCTGCCCCAGTGAGCTACACACTGACTTCTGGAGCCCAGTGGCTGACCTTCAAAGCTCATTGCACCCCTCTGGCACTCATCAGCAGCCTGTGTTTGTGCCAGCTTCCTGCCAAGCCAGGATTCAGCCAGTAACATCAGCATGCTTCAGAAATAACTTCAGCTCATTTTGATTTCGTCTTTGTCTATGCAAGCTATGGAAAGCAGTTTAAAACGACCCTCGAGAGGTCACATGACCATGGCAGATCAGATTGCCATCATAAACGTATCCTTCTCCATGGACGGCTTCAGTGGCAGCATTTCAGGATGGAATTGTTGATGAAAAGCTACCATGATGCAAAGATTTGGCTTTGTTTCAGAAGAAGTTCAGGGATAATCTAGTGGCTTCAGAGGAAAGATCTGTCAGAACTTGATGCCACTATCTATTCCTGGCTCTGTGGTGGTGGTGGTAATGTCATAATTTTTTTTATTTTTTATTTAAACTTCTGCCTATAAACTCCGAGCAATTTTCTGACTTTTCTTGCTCTCATACTGCCACCTGAGGAGACGTGACGGTGAAGACCCGCACAGTGTGTGCAAAGACAGAAATGGAGAACATTTCATCCGGCTATGGTGTACCCCACCCTTTCCCGATGCCTCTCAATTTATGCTCTTTTCTCTCATGTGTTTGCGCAAAGCAGATTAGATCACACATTTGTTAACATCCCAAAGCAAATTGCTCATCTGCTCAACATCCGCTTACCATCCCTCCCTCTCTATTCTTCTCCCGTTCTTACTTTGCTACACTGGCTCTCCCCCGAATACCCCACCCCCATTTCTCACTCTCATTCCTCCTTGACTGCATACACCATTTCATTTTGTTTTATTTTTTCCATTGAGCCCTCACGCCCTCTCCATCTCTCTCTATCTAACTCAGTTCTTTTAAAAGTGGAAATAATGAGACTCACTGTTGGCAGACTTGCCCTGATATCGAGGGATGAGGCTCTTCCTCACAGGTATTATCTCCGATCTTTGGGCCATAGTGTGTGTGTGTGTGTGTGTGTGTGTGTGTGTGTGTGTGTGTGAGTGAGACGGTGAAGAGTGAACGCTCTGCACGTCTGAAAAATAATGAAATGAAATATGAGCCATCAGCAGGTGCACAGTATAAATATTGATGCACACAAAGTAGTGTGCATGCATGAGTTTTTGCTTATAGAATGGAAGATGGGTGACTTGTTAAAGAGTGTTGTAGATGTTTTTAATGTTGGTAAAGGCTGTGGTTCGAATGCGTTTTTTTTTATATATAGGGATTTAACGAGGACTTGGTGGATGTAAGGTGATTGTGGTAGACTAAGATTGACAGCTCTTCTCAGGCAGGTGCACTGGAGCATTGCCATCCCATTGTGTTCATCTGGCACCTCCCAGCTTACGTCAAATGACTCATCATGTTCTCACAAGAGAAGGAAAAGGATGGATCTGAAGTGTCTGATGCGTGTCACAGACCCGGATGAGATCCTACACCTGCTGCTGGCTGCAGACCAAAAAGGGTTGGCTGCCAGTCATGTGTCTCTGAACTAACTGCACCCACGTTAAGCTGCTTATGATGAGCGTTTCAGCAGCTTTTCGCTTTTCTCCCTTGTTATGAGCCCTTCAACAGTGATATTTTCACAAAAAACAAAGATGTGCCTTCAGTTCTGAAAGGATGATCACTCTTAGTTGTTCAGCTTGAGGAGGCAGGTGGTTTAATAGGTTGTCATTATTTTGGTAGTACTTGTAAGCAGCATGCTTTAGTCCCCTTGAGCAGTGCTGTAGATCACATATGATGAGCAATAGCAAACTCGCATTCATCTTTTAAATTTTTGTTTGGCGAACATGGCTTAATATGAACTTCTAAATATGCACAGTATTTAGATATCCCTCAACGCATCTACATATCGGAGCTGTTTTGAGTACAGGAGAGATTCAGCATGGTAATATTCAACATGGAGACTATGAGACTGAAAAGAGACATTTCAGGCCTATTAATGATGTTGTACATATGAGGAACATCATATTCTTACATCTGTAGTACTTAGGTCTCTGCAACTTTCCTAATAGTCTTATGGATTAATGGCTTTTTAACAAATTTATCTTGACACCTTGTTAGAGATGCACTATAGTGCCAAAAGTTTGGACACCTGGTCATAATTTTGGTATGTGCTTTTTGAGCATTGCATACCACATTTAGCCCCAATTTGCTCTTATATTTCCCTACCCTCTTCTGGTTAGAGGTTCCACTAGATAGGACATTTGTGTTTATCAGCCATAAGGGTGTTCGTAAAGGAAGGTACTGATGGTAGGTAAGGAGGCCTGGAGTGCAGACAGCGGTCCAATTTATCCAAAGGTGTTTAGTAGGGTTGATATTAAAGCTCTATAGCAGGCCACCCAAGTTCTTCCTCTCCAATCCATGCAAACTATAATGAAGCTCGCTTTGTGCACAGAGGCACTGTCATGCTCAAACAGGTTTCAGGCAAAATTTTATTATACCGCATCCAAAGACGTCTTGTCCAATTATGTGCCTCCAGCTTTGTGGGAACAGTTTGGAGCAAAAGCACACATGGCAGGAAAGGTCAGGTGTCCCAATACTTTTGCCAAATAGTGAAGCATTGTTGTTAGGTCCTACAAAGAGCCTTTAAGGGTGACCTGAAGAATGTTTATAGGTGCTAGAAGAACTCTTTATATTGCACATATTAACACATGTAGTGTACATACTTACAGAGTAGGAATCCACTTTTGGATTTGTGTAGCTTAACTGTTAAGATTTTGATTTGATCTGTTGTCTGACAAGTTACACTTTCTAACAAACATTCCAGGCTTTGGTTCTACAAGATGTTACGTGTACAGAAGGTTGTTAGATGTTAGTGGTCAACTTTTTTTATATACACTGTATATTATTTGAATTCATTCGCTTTTGTCTGCTGTGACACACATCTTAGACTGAACATAAAATGGGTCACAATTGCTTTAAAGTCTGCATTCGCTATACCTCAAATGTTTCACATACTGTGCCAACAGCTTACAAGGATTTCACATGTATCGTTACAGGATCAGTTTATGTATAAATTCTGTAATATTCCATTTCTAACTCTCAACTCTGATATCAGTAACATATCAAAAAGTATACACATGGAATAACTGTCACCTTATTTATGCAGCGTATTTGATTTTGACAGTTTATTTAAAACCTACTGACTGCTTGGCTATCAGTTTGGGGTTATATTTCTCATCTCATTAAAATTCAAATAAATTTGAGTCTGATTTTGTACGGCTGGCATTACCATCCTGGGTGTGTTTCTAAGCAGGCTGTCAAGTGAGCTGACTTTTCTTCTGATCAAGTCTAACATGCTGTAAAACTATTAAACAATGAAAAGTGTAGTATTCTGACAGCTAACTTAAAACTTGGCATTTGACCCAGAGCTATTAGTACAAAACTCGTGTCCTTTTCAACATCTTTCACTTTGTCATCATTTTTTCTCACCACGCTGCCTTCCCGCTTCTCCTATCGTCTCCTTTCCTCTCTCTTATCCAGCAGACTGATGGGTGTTATTAGACAATGCGAGTAGGCTGACGGTGGCAGCGTTGCACACTCCTTGCCACAAAGACTGACTGTCAGCTCTCTGAATCATTTTTAGCTCTGCTTTGGAGACTTTTGGACCAAACAGACACATGCTAAGTCTCATCTTTTTCAGCCCTTGAGCTATAGTGAGTGTTGCACCCAGTACAGCTATGAGAATAGAATATTTTCGGTGTTCATAAATCACCCAGACGACAGCGGAGCAATGTTTTAGCAGGCCTCTGAGTGCTGTTTTGGCATTGTTGGTGCATTTTAAGGGCTAATTTGTTATGTGCTTTTGGCAGCTAAAAGCTGTCTGCATTTTCGTTATGTCCGTTTGTGCGGCATTGTTTGTAGGTGATGAGGAATAGTTCGCTTTCAATGGCAAGCTCGAGTAACTCATTTAATACGGCCAGAGTGGGGACTTGTCTCTGAGAGCAGGATCTTATTACTGATTTATTAGTCATAGAGTTAACTGGGCTTAGCAGAGTGTGAACCTAGTCACAGACACACACACGCATACACACAGGATTGTAGAGACAGCTTTTTTTTTTCTTTCCAGGTGACCCATATTTTTTAATGCGACACAGACATCACAAACTATGCTTTTAAGTCTAGCACAAGCAATATGCTTAGTAAGGAGGATGAGCCTGTGTGCTCTCTACAATATGTTCACCAGAGAGGTCTACATTCATATCAGAAGCAGTGTTCAGTCAACTTCATCTTTATCCGAACTTCTTTGCAAATAGATGTCACTGTGAAAGGCAGCAGCAGCGAAACACTGGAGAGGCCAGAGAGGACAGTGCACAATTTGGATAGTTTCTTTTTTTTTTTTTTTTTTTTACTTTTTTTTCTGCATCCTGTCACAGGTCAGGTGATTCCTCTAAAGCGTTTAGGGTTAATGGTGTTATTGATTCATGGGTTTTAACGTGAAAGTTCTCCCTCCCTCTCCTTCCTTCTTCATTGAAATCATCAAGCATCCTCAGAGGAAGATAGTGCATGAAGCTGTGTATTAGTTCATCCAGATCAGTGAAGCACATCAGACCAGTGACCACTTTCCTTTGACTCGACATGTTGCCTGAATAGTTGTAGTAAGGCGAGGATTTGGTTTAAACGATTTCCAGAATCCTTGAAATTGTTCACTGTGAATGAAAGTACAGTCGTGCCCTTAAGGTTTTAGGCTTATTTCATTTCAAAAAATGAAAAATAAAATTGTGAAGGATATGACAAAAATATCAATGTTTCTCAATACCAAACAAATTCATGATCAGTGTTTTAAAGAGAAAAAAGCTTGTAGCTGATCACATGACCCCTAAAAATTCTGTCAATATGAACATTACGTGCATGTGTCACACTCTCATTTTGCCTGCCTTGAAACAGACTATTTTGACATCTTTCATCACCTGTTTCTCAGGTGGCATTTTATATGATGCCAGAGCTTCCTTGATGAATAAAGCACCGATTTATAATAATGTCCTGCGGTGTTTCATCCTTACATTTTTTATTAATACTGCTATTTTTTTTCCTGTCATGCAGACTGTCTCAACAAGCCTAATTCCCAGTCCATCCAATGAGTTGTTATGTATGAGATTAGCTGTTCGAATATCTTTTCACCTGCAGGTCAACGTCAAACAGCAAAAAGGATCCTCTGCTCATTTGAATTGTCAAACATACTGAACATAAAACAGCAACACAGTCCAGACTGAAATATTATTGCTTGTAATCTACGAATAATCTACAGATCTTAAAAAAAAAAAAAACATTTAATTTATTTTCAAATGCCATTGAATCTTGTTTTTTTTTTTTTTTTTTCAAAAATTTGTGCTTTGAGTTGTATTAGAGTAGTTTATTCGAATAGAAATCCAAACGTACAAAATTCATCATTTCAGCTTTACTACTGATTAACTTTTTTTGACTGCCTAGTAAGAAACACATTTCATCTTCTCATCTGCTTCTTCCTGCTGTTTGCTCAGATGCATGGGACTGTTTTTTTTATCTCTTGGCTTGTCTCTCTGTTCCTTCAAAAGAACTTTTCCATACAAGCAACTGTTGCTGTCTTGTTTATTTTAGTTATTAATTCTGTTCACAGTATCCAAACTTTTACAGCAGCAGCTGAGGGAATTTTAGTGAGATTAACCAGCTGAATTTATGTCATGATATACCGTACATACTTTGCATTTCAAAGACCACAAGGAGGGAAGGTCATGTGCATGTTTGTTTTTGTGATTGCGTCTATAATAGTTTGTGTTTGCACATACGATATCTACAGAGATGGTTTGCTTTTGTTCTGTGCAACCCTGTGTTTTTCTTTTTTCCTTTTTTGGCCTATGCATGTTTATGGAAGTGTGTGGAAAAACTGTGTGTATGAGAGAGATCGTACAAAAACATGCAGCAGAACAGACTTTCATATTGAGAGCAATGTATCTTATATTATCTTAATTAAATGTTTCAGCACACATGTAACATAAAACACTGGTTCAGCGCTGGAAGAAAGAGAGAAAGGAAAAAGTTCACCAAGCATAGCTTTTCTTTATTTACTTTCGTTTTCACCCCAATGCTTTCCTTTCCAGTACTGACTCTGTGAATCGGCACGCTTTCTCTCTTTAGCGCACGCCTTTTCTTAGCATCCACCAGAGTTCACTCGCCGGCCGGCACGTCTTTCACCAGCGCCCGCCTGTGCTTAGTCAATGTTTGGCAACCCTTCCGCTCGTCTCTCTGTTGGTGGCTCTCTTCTGGTGGTTGGAGTCTCTCTCTCCTCTTTATTGGTGTCTCCGGACTGAAACAGAACACTGATTAGTCTCATCAGCTGCAGATGTTTCTTACCGTTTGTTCTGTCTGGCTCCGCCCTTCACTCACGCACTGCTGGCACATACCCCTAACGCCAGACACAGGCCAGGGAACCGCCCGGCCTGAGCTGACTCTCCCGCTGCATGAGAGGTAGAAGGTGGTGGAGAGTGCGCCCAGATTCCGAGGGGCGAGCAGGCGGTTGGGTGGCTGGTGAATGTTGGTGGAGAAGGAGAGAGGGAATGAGAGAGAGAGAGAGAGAGAGAGAGAGAGAGAGAGACCACCAAGCAGGGCTATCTTTGTTATCTTTCGTCCTCACCCCAACGCTTTCCTTTCCAGTACTCGCGCCAGGGCTCACCCTCGCACTCGCGGTTCGGGATGCCTTTTCATCTTGACACTCCTTCTGCTCATCTCTCTGTTGGTAGCTCTCTCCCGGAGGTTGGCGTCTCTCTTCTCTTTATTGGCATCGCCAGACTGAAACAGAGCGCTGATTAGTCTCATCAGCTGCAGGTGTTCGTTCCGTCTGGCTAAATCTAACAATTAATTACAACCTTTGAAAAACATAAGCTTTTAAACATTACAAATTGCGATTCGAACAGAAATGTCATTGTTTTCAAAGAAATTAACCAGAGAACGAAAGACAATACTCAATAAACTACTCCATAACACAAACTCTTTAGCACAATACAGTTTTTTCTTTCTCATTCAGAGGACCTTTTAAACCATTCCTTGCATCCCATAGCCATCAGTTCTTTTTTTTATTTGAATTTGAGAGATGTACATTCATGCTATTTTAGGAAGCTGAATCTGATATCTTTCATTTCTTTAATTTATGCTACACTGCAAGAAGACATGAGATTTTACGGTTCGGCACTTCCTTTCCAAACAGCCGTCATTCACGAGTCATGCACAATTCTTCAAACTTTCCTCACAGTACTCCACACCCACTTTCTCTGTTATTCAGCAACACTTGATGCCATAGGTGTATCACATGCTACAGGGCACATTAGGTGTTAAAGAAAGCAGGCCAGTATGTAAAGTAGTTTTTGCAGCTAGCAGATTTGGCCTGCTTTCTATCTGAATAGTAGTAATTCTGTTGTGCATAAATTTTGTTTCCATGAACATGGATGTAGAAGCCTGTACTCCCACGGGACTTGACGCAAACGCCTGCAAAGCGGGACAAGATTTGATGGGTAAATGCGGGTGCTCAGTAAAATACTTGTGCGTTGCAGGACAATAAAATCATTAATGGGACTCCTGCAAAATGATCTGAAATTTTTATTAATTTTTTTATTACTAAAAACAAAAAAACTGTTATGAATCTACATGCACATAAGCAACAATGGCAACTAAAATAAAACAAAACGATTTACAGTGGAACCCGGTTATGTCGATGTCGTAGGGGGTCGCCAAAAAGCATCGAGGTAACCGATGATCGAGATAAACGAAAACAAAATGGCGGCAGTATATTAACGTGCTTGAAATTTCTTTATGTACATGATGTGCGTTAATAAATGAGACTGTGCATGCGTGTTTTTGGAGGGGTTTTTACACAACAGCGTTGCTGCGATTTGTTTGATGAAGGCATGCTATAAAAATGTACATACGTTTGTTAACAACAAAAGGCATAAGTGCACCTACTAACAGCAGAGATTTACCAGTATACAATACAAACCACCGTCCATTCTCCATACAAACCTTTATTATATTCTCCAACATTATAAACACACAGATCGCTCAAAAAAAAAAAAAAAAACAGCGGCTGCACAGTGCCGTCTCACATTTAGTCCACATGTGGAAAGAAAAAAGAAACATAAACAGTAACTAAGTTACTTAGGCGAGCAGGGTAAGGAGCACGGCTCTCTCGGTAAGGAGCACGGCTCTCTCGGTAAGGAGCACGGCTCTCGGTAAGGAGCACGACTCTCTCGGTGAGGAGCGACGCGCCGGTAAGGAGTTGAAGCCGGGAGCGCCGCGCTCCCGTTCATCGCATAACATTTAACAAAAAAATGCATATGTGCACTTACTAACAGCAGAGATTCACCAGTATACAGTACAAACACCTGTAGTATCTGTAAGGTTTGATTTTTCCGCCACTTTCGCGAGTTCTTCTGCGGCTGCACAGTGCCGATCGACATAACTGACGTTAAAATTTCTCCCCCCTTGTGCTCGAGATAAAAAATGCTTAGAATAAGCGAGAATTTGGCGGTTCCACTTCAAAAACGTCGACTTAATAGGGTTGTCGAGATAACCGAGGGCGAGATAACCGGGTTCCACTGTACATGTTTCATGCTCGGTGGACTACTAGCGCACACCGAGACTAGAATATCTGAAGACAGAGGTGAAAAAAATGCTACAGAAATTACTTCATTATTAAAGCAAGAAATATAAAACAGTCTTGGCCTGTTTGGCCTTTATGTTCTATGTTCTGAAAAGTTATTTGTTCATCTCCATGTTCATCAATTACACAAAAAGTCAAACTTAAATAAAACATATTTGTTTATTTTCTGTTTTTTTTTTTATGATTTATATTCAAAAGAGAAGCAAGTGAAACAAAATAAATAGAGCAGAGTAGTGGAAAGAAGGCAGTCAGAGCATTGAAAATAAAACTGCTTATACAGTTTACCTGCAGGCTTTTGTGAGCAGGAGCGGAACAAAACCTTGGGGGAGCAGGACTGCAAAATCTGTCCTGTGTAGGTCTCTACATGGATGGTCAAAAAATGTGATATGTTAATTAAAATTTTTTCCCCCTTTACTACAAAAGAAATAGATATTACAGCATTCATCCAATAAACTTCATATGTACTACTGAATGGTGGGAAAATCGATGAACAATGAACACTGTCTGATTTTCACCTGTACCAACTTCAATTCAATTCATTCTTATTTGTATAAAGCTTTTAACAATAGATATTGTTTTAAAGCAGCTTTACACAGATAAAGCGGTATTAAAGAATATTGGTTTCTTATAACTGTAAGTTTGCCCCAAATAATCGAGCTGGTGGCGACTGCGGCAAGGAAAAACTCCCTGAGATGGCATAAGGAAGAAACGTTGAGAGATCCCATCCTGAGCCTACCTAGTCTACCTACACTAGAATTATCAAGCCTTTTTTTATAGAGCTATACAGACTTTAATGTGGAGAAACACATCACTTGCCATGAGTTGTCTGGAGGACACTTTGGTGTTCAAACTATACACACATTTACAGACCAGGCACACACACTACACTATTGGTCCCGAAGGTGGGGTTTGTGAGGGGGGGTTGTTACTGTAATGGAAATCACAACTCACTATTATCCAAGTTTTATATATAATTTATTTCTTGTTCTTAGCCAATTTGCCTGGTCACCTGAAAAGAATAAACAGAACCTTAATAATGGGAAAACAAGTAGAGCTATAAATAACAACTTGGACCTGTTTTGTCTGTGGGGGGAAGTAGCTATTTTTATACTGTGTGCTGCCAGACCTCACGTCTTATTTATTATTTTTGCTGTTCCTATGAAGATATGGGTAGGGAATGGCAAAATATGTCTTATAGAAGCACTATTATTGTGCTTATGCTTTGCCCTCATCTTCCCACACTAATAGATTTATAATTCAAGATTTTTTTGGCCACAGTTATATACAGTATACAGATTTCAGTGAAATACAAACCTGGCCTTCTCTGCCTTCGTCTGTGCATTTAAACAAGAAATACATAAAATACAAGGAAATAAGAAGAAACACTGAGAAAGATGAATAATTAATTGGATCTTTTGCATATGAGAGCAGATAAATGTGATTTCCAGGCGTACACTATCATTGGCTGTTTATCATTGCTGTTCTTGCAGTTAGTTTCAGAGTGGATATGAGAAAAACACAAACATGCTTGAACATATCCGAGCCTCACTGAACTGTTTATGCTATACCAGCAGTCACCTTTAAAGTGTACAGTGAGTGGTCACAAAGCCCTAAAATTAGGTTCTTACTAGTGAATTGCCCAAACTGATGTGAAACTGGAGCAACAATATCTGAACCGTGTAGAAGCACTCATTTTTTAACTAGTGCATCTTCTTTTAATATTGTTTTTGTTGTTTCTTTTAATGAAAACGTGCCAAATGTGTGAGTCTTCTTAAACTACTATAACCATAGCCATCTTGTTATTCTACGCTCCACATACAGCGGCTTTCAGCAGCAAACCATTCATTTTCAATCGCTGATGACACGAGTGACAGCAAACCACTTTGGGCATGACCATAACGTGACAAAGTAGAGAAATGTATATGCAATATAGAGCAACTTGGTGTTGTGACTACCAATGGGAGTGAAGACAGTAGATCACTCAGGATCTATATCCTGATTTGTGGAATACTGGTTGTGTCACACAATGATAAAACTAGGAATGCCTAGTAGCAACTTTATAGTACAGTGAATGTCGACTTGTACTGACAAAATCGCTTCGTGAATGTGATGTGTTGTATTATGTTTATATGACACCAGATATGGCTTACAGCTCCATTATGACTATTATGTAGTACCCTATGTAGGGTGCAAAGGAAGACATTTTTAAGTTTAGGGTTCAGCCTTAGAAATATCATACGAAAATAGCATATAAAAATGATTTCTTTGGGTAAATAAAACAAGTCAGACACATTTGTGTGTAGGAAACAAAACAGTCATGTTTGCTGTTTAGCAGCAATTGCAGAAACGTGAACGCTTGAAAAGTGGTGCTGTGGAAATAAGAACAAAATGTCATCATGTAGAAATGTTGTCTTCCACCACATGGATAAAAGGTCTTACAAAACCTTCAATGAGCTCAACCCCAAACTGTTTCCAGCTAGAACAGTTTGGCATAAGAGCTATCTACATAGTACTTTTTAAACAAAGCATTTTAAGTATGATATTAAGTGCAGTTGTTGTTTTGGGGGGAATAATAGTGAATTCACACTGGCAATGTAAATTATTTTGCTTTGATTGTTAATTTTTAAATAGTTTAGAAGATGTTGCTTTCAGCTGGTGCTCCTTCTCCCATGCTGACCTTTGATAAACTCCTGTGAAAGCTAAGCACAGAACCATAGCCAAGAACCGAAAATAAATATATTTGCTTTCATATCTACACAGAGAGAGAGAAAGAAAGAGCGAGAGAAAGAGTGCCTCTGACCTGTAACCAGCTGTAACCTGTCTTTTTGATGAGTGGAGAGACATGTAACCTCTGGCTGTGTGTGTATGTTAGTGTTTTTCCATCTGGCCACTTACATGATGATTAATAAGCCTTTTTACTGAGATCACAGGCTTTTCTCCATCTTAATTGCATCTAAATGGCATCTCAGCTCTGATGTTTGAGACAGAGAGATATTTGAATTAGAAGGGCAATTTGGAAGAGCCAAAGAGTAGAAGAGCACGTCCCACTGTCTGGTGTCCTGCAGCTTTCACGTTCTGTCCTAAACATCTCCAGCACATAACCAAACCCTTTTACTTGCTGTTCTCATTATGTTGAACCTGCAGGGAGACTGATGTAGAATTAGAATCGTTTCATTAAACAATAATCGGCAAAACAGACAAATTTGCTTAATAAACAAAGTTACACTTTTCCCAGAGCACCAGTCACGAAGCCAGATTAGAAGAGGTCATTTTGCTCACTCGCTGTGTCCAAACCATTCTGTATATCCTGGCTGCCTGGCTGGTATCATGTCATGTACAAAATGAATGTTTCAGTGAATTTTGCCTTAAGGTTACTTCATCTTACCGGTTCTCAAAAGCATCATTCCTACATATTTCACACTTTTCACATGCAGATCAGTGTGCAAAAAACTGAGGTGAAAAACACCAGGAAAGAAATCAATTTGTGTTTCTTTTATTTATTTATTTATTTTATTTTAAGTTAGATTTTTAAGTTAGATTTTATGTGACATATCAGGTGTAATCACAGTTATATTAATCCCAAGCTCTACTTCTCCATCTACATCATCTAAAAAAAATTATGAGCTTAGCAGACATTAGCATATGTTGGTAACCTGGCAATGTCATGACGTTTTGCTGTCCTTGAAGCATGTCTCATACTGTTCCTTTACATATACGTTTGTATCTGAAATGCTGCCTTCTAAGACACTGACTTAAGAGAAGGCAAGTCATCAAGGCCTCTGCCTTCAATTTCACACACACCCCCACACCCTGACTGACTGATACAATTGGTAGCAAGGGAATTGCTCAGGACTTCAATAGGCTAAGTAGAAGCATAAACCTCAACTGACAGAAAAGAAGTAGAACTGCTGTTGTGTTACACTAATAAAAAAAAAATCTAACTCTTATACTACTCTGCCTGTTCTTGGGCTAGGATTGGCCAGTAATTTATATTCACAGGTAGTTAGACAATTTGACATTTGAGAAGTTTGGTCTGATGTTTCTGAGCTTTTCTTGTTTTTCTGTCCCGGACATGTTTCAAATGTCCTGTGGCAACCTATATTTTATGTGTCTTATATCTAAAAAAAAAAGCTATATATGAAAAATATAGGTGTGAGGAATCTGGACAAAATTCCAGCTTTTATCAAAGAGGGGATAAACCCTTGCTCTCAGCACGCTTTCTGTTGAACTAAATAGCAAATATTTTAAGCTCATTAAAGTTAAATAAAATCAGTGTATGTTCAGCATTAGATATGTATTATATTTATATACTTTTTGAAAACTAGTTTCAAATCTTAACACGTCACAAATAATGTTAATTGTGATCATTATTAAAAACAATAGGACATTTTTTTTTTCTCTTTTAGCATGCCTCAAATGCTTGAGCCGTTTCGGTTTGAGCAGCAGATCAGCAGTCATGGCCACATTGATCAAGTCAACTATAGTGTTTTTTATGTTTTATTATTGACCCTGCCACCAAGCAGTTCCAGACTGCATAGCTATTATTATTATTATTATTATTATTTTTATTATTATTTTTATTATATATCCTTAAATTGAGAAGACAAGATATAGAGAGAAAAATTGTGAAAGCACACACTTCCTGTGTTTTTCAGGACAATCACATAATAAATCCCCAATCACAATTTTTTAAATAGTAAAACGTTTGCAGGGGAACAAAATCAATATCGTACACAAGCCTGGTTGGCATCCAGCGTTAAAGCAAAACAAGTGACTGGCAAAACAAGCAACAGCACCATTCCACATCGCTGCATTTCACTACACAGCTTTAATACAAATCCAGCCTTTCAATCGCTTAGGGGATATTCCCATTTTTGTTGTTGTTTGTTAATTTTTTTTTCTTCTCTTTTTTAAGGCTGTTGAACGCTCCTCACTTTCACACGCATGGGGGGGGTGGAATCTACATAGGTACCTTGGTGAGAGAAAGGATAAGCGAATCAAATCTAACAAGACAAATATTTATTTAGCTGATGAGCTCTGTTCAGCCATCTCCTTCTGCTTTACAAGCCTCATCGGGCCCAGCATGTCCTTTATATGAAAATAACTATTACACAGAGGAAGCGAGAGAGAATGAGGAGAAAAACAGATGCACACGCACACTCATGAGTTAAAACAGGCAAGAAGTATAACTCAGAGAACTGGGGAAAGTTTCTCACAATGTGGAGACGACTAAAAGGTGGGAGGATGTTGTGGGAAAAAAAAAATAGAGCTCACTCAGTGAGGGAGTAGACACACAGAGAGCTTTAGAGACAGTGTGGTTCAGGTATCACCCAACCAGACAGCAAAAAGACAGGTGCGTTTCTGTCAATGTGTGTTACAGTACCCTGAAGAAGAAAGAGCTTTGTGTAGACAGGGAAAGACAGAGAGAGAGTGGGGTACACACACAGTGAGTGTAAAGCTGAGCTCAGAGGAGCAAGATGAAAGCAGGACGAACAGTCTGACCAGAAAAGAGACTTGCTACCAATGTTCAGGGGTTTCTTCCCTCTCTGTCTGTACAACTGTGTGTTTGCGTGTGTGTGTCTGTTCTATTAATAATACCTGTCCTAAATGTGTCTGGATTCCTATGCCCAGCGGCGCGTACCAAAGCCTCCTTTCCCTTTCTCGCTCTGCCATTATTTATGTGCTCTCCAGTCTCATGTTTATCCTGCATTTTAATTGTGCTCAGAGGAAGGACAGCAGCGGCACGGCACTCAATATAAAGCGCTAACATTTAACGACCCCCGCGGAGGCAAACAAAAACAGATCGTTGGCTCTTCAAAGAGATTCACAGGGTCTGACCTACCGGTGCATCCGTGATCTCCCTGTGGCAGCAAGACCCTCAAGGTCGAACTGGTTTACATTCCCATAATCCTTAATTGATTGGGGTGGACACACTCTTGTGGTAGGGTTTTGATGACGCCTATTAGCTGACATACAGTGGGACAAAAAAAGTATTTAGTCAGCCACCAATTGTGCAAGTTCTTCCACTTAAAAAGATGAGAGAGGCCTGTAATTTTCATCATAGGTACACTTCAACTATGAGAGACAAAATTAGAGAAAAAAAAATCCAGAAAATCACAGTCTGATTTTTAAAGAATTTATTCGCAAATTATGGTGGAAAATAAGTATTTAGTCAATAACAAAAGTTCATCTCAATACTTTGTTATATACCCTTTGTTAGCAATGACAGAGATCAAAAGTTTTCTGTAAGTCTCCACAAGGTTTTTACGCACTGTTGCTGGTAGTTTGGCCCATTCCTCCATGCAGATCTTCTCTAGAGCAGTGATGTTTTGGGTCTGTCGCTGGGCAACACGGATTTTCAACTCCCTCCAAAGATTTTCTATAGGGTTGAGATCTGGAGACTGGCTAGGCCGCTCCAGGACCTTGCAATGCTTCTTACAAAGCCACTCCTTCGTTGGCTGGGCGGTGTGTTTGGGATCATTGTCATGCTGAAAGACCCAGCCACGTTTCATCTTCAATGCCCTTGCTGATGTAAGGAGGTTTTCACTCAAAATCTCACAATACATGGCCCCATTCATTCTTTCCTTTACACGGATTCGTCATCCTGGTCCCTTTGCAGAAAAACAGCCCCAAAGCATGATGTTTCCACCCCCATGCTTTACAGTAGGTATGGTGTTCTTTGGATGCAACTCAGCATTCTTTCTCCTCCAAACACGACAAGTTGAGTTTTTACCAAAAAAGTTCTATTTTGGTTTTATCTGACCATATGACATTCTCCCAATCCTCTTCTGGATCATCCAAATGCTCTCTAGCAAACTTCGGACGGGTCCGGACATGTACTGGCTTAAGCAGGGGGACACGTCTGGCACTGCAGGATTTGAGTCCCTGGTGGCGTAGTGTGTTACTGATGGTAGCCTTTGTTACTTTGGTCCCAGCTCTCTGCAGGTCATTCACTAGGTCCCCTCGTGTGGTTCTGGGATTTTTGCTCACTGTTCTTGTGATCATTTTGACCCCACGGGGTGAGAACTTGCGTGGAGCCCCAGATCGACGGAGATTATTAGTGGTCTTGTATGTCTTCGATTTTTTAATAATTGCTCCCACAGTTGATTTCTTCACACCAAGCTGCTTACCTCTTGCAGATTCAGTCTTCCCAGCCTGGTGCAGGTCTACAATTTTGTTTCTGGTGTCCCTGTTGTGGACAGGTGTCTTTTATACTGATAACGAGTTCAAACAGGTGCCATTAATGCAGGTAACAAGTGGAGGACAGTGGAGCCTCTTAAAGAAGAAGTTACAGGTCTGTGAGAGCCAGAAATCTTGTTTTTTTTTGTAGGTGACCAAATACTTATTTTCCACCATAATTTGCAAATAAATTCTTTAAAAATCAGACAATGTGGATTTGGATGTCTCTCATAGTTGAAGTGTACCTATGATAAAAATTACAGGCCTCTCTCATCTTTTTAAGTGAGAGAACTTGCACAATTGGTGGCTGACTAAATACTTTTTTGCCCCACTGTAGCTGTTAAGACAAGCGTATCTTATTACATTTGCAAGCATATAGGTCTGAGTTGAAGGGACGCTTTGGCAGTAAATTACATTTCCAGACTTTTCTCCTAATCCCCGATCAACCAAGTAAAATCAGAAGTTTTTCTTTTGCCACGTTGATTTTAGTTTTTGAATTAGTCCTTAGATTAGAAAAATACACTTATATGGGAATGGTGAAATGTTTTGGAAAAGTCAGCACCTCAACCCTGAATTTTCATACTGTATGTGCCATTGAGCTTCACGTTTGCCAGGGGGAATTGCTGAGGCTGGTGAAAGATTAATTTTGTAACAGAGATGCACAAGCTTTCATCAAACACACTTATTTAATCATAGCAGATTTGGAAAGCAGAATTTCCAGATCTATTAAATCTATTTGACTGTTCTCACTGAGCCTTCTTTGTTCCTTTTAGTTCCTTTTAGATTAAGTAGAGGTCAAGTATTTTATAAGTTTAGTGGCACAAAGACATTATCAATTTAATTTCCTAATAATACTTGACTTTTTTTTAAGGAATTTTTTCTAATTCGTTACTGTACTAAAGTAGATTTTTCTTGTATCTGCACTTTATTAAAGTGTTTCCATTTGGGGAGATTTTTACTTTAACTTCACTACATTTTAAAGTCAAATATCGTACTTTTTACTCAACTACATTTTACAAAATCAGTTGTTCCTTTTTATCTATGTGTGGATAAAAACATAACTGATCAATCACGCAGCAAGCCACCAATCAGTGCAGAGCGAGTGCTCAGTTTTAAACTTGTTTTGATTGCCACTTGGTGGTATCTATTTATCACCAACATACAGTTCAGCATCAGTTCAACAGCAAGCAGAACATTTCAAGAGGAATCAATGATAGAAGAAACACCTGACTCGAACTTGACACAACACCCCTGGTCTTATTTGTACAATATTTTTGTAGGTTTTGGGCTCATGATCATTTTAATAGATATCAATCAGTGTTTGACTCATTAATATCATTATATTGATAGATTGGTGTTTTAAAAGTAACATCAGAGTCTTTTCACGTAAACTAAGTTGATTTTTTCTTCTTCTTGTAATAAAAATGATAATAGGACATAATTGCCATAATAAATCATAGTACTTTGCATACTTAAGTACATTTAAAGGCAAACACTTTTGTACTTTAACACAAGTAAAAGTTTAAAGGGAGCACTTTTACTGGAGTTATATTTTACCTTCTGTATCTCTACCCATACTTAAGAACATGGTTTGTGTACTTTTTCCACCACTGATCTTTACCTCAGATTTGCCTACAGCAGAACAGCAGAATCATAATGGAAGCATCACCATTTTTTTTAGCAGACTGCTGGTGAACAAATCAGAAGTTCATTTTCAACCCCAGGCAAAAAGACACTCTTGGGTGCTTTCCAGTCTTGCGTTATGCAAAAAAAAAGTAGTAGCTAATAAAATTTAGCCAGAATGCATGAAAAGCTACTAGTCGCAATGACCTTTTTTATTCAGTGGCAGAAACGGGCTATCATTGTTATCTCTTCTCATGTCACACATATATAATGTTACTTGTGTCTGGATGTCTTTGGTTTCTTTTGACAGGCTTTGATTTGTGTGTTTTGTGCTACACTGTTCAATATTTTCTTCAGTATAAAAAAATAAATTACTTGTGAAAGTAGGTCCAATCGATGAGCAAAAAGTATCTACGAATTATGTGTATTTTTGTAGACAATAGGAGTCAGGAACAAACGTCACATTCCATAAACTACATGAAGAAACTAGAATATTATGTATTTAAAAATACAGCATATCAAGTAAAATATGTTTTATAGAAGTCAGTCAGGCTTTTTTTGCTCTATCATTTTGGGTTGGAGAAAGTAAATGTCAGTCTCTGCTATGAATAAAGAAATTGCTATTCTGGACACGTAGTGTGTTTGTCCTGCATGCCCTTGTTAGTGATTTGTCCACCCCTGTTCATGTTCACCTGTTACAACATATTACTTTACCTTGATTGATTGACTGACCTCATATTGCTCTGAACAAACTATGATTGTGCTTTTCTCAAGTTCATATCTTACACTTATAGCAAATGATATGTCAGATTTAGTTTTCATCTGGAGATATAAAATTATAAAACTAATGATTTGAGAGATTGTTTGGTTAATAGAATAATGAACTTTTGATAAAAGCATTTAATTTGTAAGAATCCAGTGTATTAACCATTAATCTGCATCTGTCTTTCCTTTTGTTGAATATTTATACTCTGATGTTAGGAGCCAGTTCACTGCTATTTTATGAAATCACAAATAACTATGGATTTAACCAGGCAAGAAAAATATACATTACTGTGTACAGAAGAATATATAGTATCAGTAAATTATTAACATAGACTAGTTCAGTTCAAACTCAGTTCATATGAAAGTATTTCACAAGGCCAGTTCTTTAGTTTTTTCTGCTGCAGTATACCCTTAAGGCATTTGGGTTTGAGATCAAAAGATGTATATCAGATCAGAATTCAATTTCCTGTTATATACATTTAGATGTGTAATAAAACACACGTTATGAACCTGCTTTATTTCTGCTTAGATTAAAAATATTGGAACATTGGATTGAGAGGAGTTTCTTGTTGCAAAGGCATGTTCTTTTAGATTGATTATGTATGGAATTAGTAACTCTGAACCACTACTCTTAGTTTGAACCCTGGATTTGGCTTGTGAAGAATGCATTTGTGTTTAAAAATTATAAACCAAAATTAAGAGCTGTGTATGGGAGAAAAGCAGGGCATTTTAAAAACAAAAAAATATCAAGGCCATTTACAAGCATTAGGTGTAGCCAATGCAACAATTTAGAAAGAAAGAGAGAAATCACTAGTGTATGACCAACCAGGCGTTAAACACGTTAGCCAAAGAAAACCACAACCATTGAGAAGAAAAGCCCAAAAACAACAGTCAGTAACATCACACACAACCACATAACAGTAAGTGTTGAAGGTGGAGGAATCCACAGAAGATTTCAAGGGCAGAAATATAGAGGTCATACTGCAAGATGCCCACAACTTATCTACTATATGTATTAGAAGGCCAGATTAGAAAGAAATACAGCGTTTAGACATACATTTTCCAATTTTTCTAATCAGACACAACTCAGATTTCCAAAGAATGGTACAAGTTGCAATTATTGCAACCAAATATTAAGTGTTATTTAACTGAAGACTATCTGTTCCAATATTTTTACTATGTTCAAAGTTGTTAACACATCTAGATGTAAATGTCAGAAAATGAGGGTTACAATTCTTATCTCAAATAAAGTTTTTCTGTATTGCAGAATAACTTTCAGAGGAAATGTAGATATACTAGGAATGGTGAATATATATACTATAAGTTTGGTCCAGATATATTGTTTGACTGGGCTACTGTTTCAGGTTTACAGGAGCAGACACGCTGGTGATGGGTGATGTGACATATGGAGCCTGCTGTGTAGATGATTTCACTGCCAAAGCTCTTGGAGCTGACTTCATGGTGCACTATGGACACAGCTGCCTGAGTGAGTATCTGTTATCTTTTTATATTGTATTAATGCAAAAAAAAAAAAAAAAGTTCAAACTTGCTTTTTGTAAACTTTAAAGAGTCAGAACTGTATAGCATTGTGGTTTAAACAATCTTGGGGGAATCTTTTATAATTTTAAGTGTTTTCTTTTCAAATTATATTAGAATACATTTTATTATAATGAAATCTTTACCCTATAATGTTTTATTTTTTGTTACTTAAGAGATTATGTCTGGTTTTCAACAGCAAATGATTCGCTTTTATCTAGTTTAAATTAAAGAAACAGTTGTGGTTCTTCCCCATACTGTTGGAAGTTTGAGGAACTATATATCGAACACAAAATACAACACAACACAATACAATACTATACAACACACAATTGTATAGGATTTGCCTGGATGTGGTCGCATTAAAATCTCTCTTCACTTAACCTAGAAGACCCAAATTCATTCTAACATGAAAATGTGCCAATGCCAATGTGCACAAAGCCAGCTCTATGAAGATGGAAAGGAATAGAATGTTTAAAAAGCACAGAGAATATTATGGTCAGGTGTCCCAATACTTTGGCCCATATAGGGTATATCATGAAATGACAAAAGAAAAATATCATCACTGTGGTTTTAAATCCATGTGTTGAATCAGGTAAACAAGTAATAAAAAATCAGAAAGTTGTAACATTTCTTCGAATTTATTACCCCTGAAGTAAAAACTGCTGTTTATTTTTATTGTATGTTGGTCATTCTGTTTTTACTACATTTATATTAAAAAAAAGGATGCCTAAATTGCATTTATTAATTTTGGTCCCTTTTCAAAAATCATATAACAATTTTCCAATAGCCTGAATTAGGGTTTGAACCTTCAAGAAATGAAGTATTATTAAATTTTTTATTGTATTCAGTGAAATTTGTTCATACTGCTAATACACATTGTTGTTTTGTGTATTACTTAAATTCAGTAGAAAAGTATAAATTTTGTCTCCATCTCATTTACTCAGTCAGTCTATTTTGTATTAGAACCTTGTTTTGGCAAGGAGTCTGGAGGTATCCCAATGCTCTGAGCCCATTGAGTCAGTGTGTCAAGAAGTGTGAGTGTCATAGATTTAGTTGTGTAAGCTCTAAGCAAACCGGTCTTCAATAGCTCAGCGTGGAAACCATTCAGCGTGAGGCATATGAAGGATAGCGGACCTTTCTAAGGCCCCTGCGGCACATTAACCCAGAGGATCAATAGAGGACGTGCATTAAGCTTGTCCTTTGGAAAGCGCCTGCCTGGAGGAGCCTGGGCCCGTGCCTCCTGCCGCCAGTCTGCAGCCCCACATACAGTAGTATGTAGTAGGAAAGAAATGCTAAATCAATACAGCCAATATATCTCTAGAACAATCCCTCCTCTCCTAAATATCAACACTCACCAGCAGAATATTAATGCAACACCTGTAGCTCGAAGCCGAGGGTCGGCGCACCCACACACAACAAACACTCGAGATTATTAGCTAATTATCTAACATCAAGTAGAGGATCAAATTTATCGGAGGTGGAGAAAACTTTAACATGATCTTAATATCATATAAATTAGTTCAGTTAAAATAGTCAAAATTAAAAGCACTAAATTTATGGGCACAAGTTCTCTAAGGACATGATTCAGTTTTAATTTAGGGTGCCACAATTATAAAACACACCGCTACATCACGATTGTGAATACATAATACCAAAGCTGCGTTATATTAACGTTACAATGTTTACTGCTTTTAATGCAGTTTCGTTTTACTCCCTTATGAGAAAGCTGAAGATTTATTTCCATTAGGACTGTCAGGACAAATTGTCTTATTCAAATGTTAATAATATTTACATACAAATGCGACCATTCTAGGCACAAGCTTATGATGTTAACAAGTGTTACCTTTTCTGCATTTTTCATCCATACATTCTAACAGAAAAAAAGCCAGTATAGCCGTGTCTGCATGACTCAGTGTTCTTTTCATTGCTCGCACACTGTCTGTAATGTCTCTGTGGTTTATACAAGGTGTTGACTGAATCCTGTTCTAATGGACATATAGTGCACTTCTGTGCCATTATACTATACCCTATTCCATGCAGTGACCCTATACACTCATTAGGAACACCATATTGATACCGGGTCAGCTCTGCCTTTGCTCTGAGAATAGTTCATGTTTTTTGTGACAGAATTCGCAAGGTGTTGAAAACATTGCTTTGAGATTCTGGTTCACGTTTGTATAACTGCATCCCATAATTGCGGCAAATTTGCTAGCTGCAAATTCATGCCGCTCTACCACATCCCAAAAGTGCTCTATTGGATTTAGATCTGGTGACTTTCAAGGCCACAGAAGTATAATAAACTCATTGTCATGTTCATGGAGCCAGTTTAAGACGATTTGGGCTTTGTGACATGGTGCATTATGATGCTGGAAGTAGTCATTAGAAGATTGTGGTCATAAAGGGATGCATGCGGTCAGCAACAATACTCTGTGGCATTGCACCAATGCTCAATTCCTATTAAGCTGCACATTATGTGACTAGAAAACATTATTTATACTGCCCTACCACCAACAGCCTTGTGACACAAAGCTGGTAAAATCCACAAAATCTGGCTGTCGATGTTAAATCTTTATCCTGCAATCTACAAGTCACATCAAAAGTATAATTTTTCTAAAATTGTCTTCTTTTTTTTTTTGTGAGCATTTGCTCAACTTGGCCTTGGGTTACTTCTCTGGGCTGACAGGAGTAGAGTTGCTGTAGCCCAGTCTTCACAGTTTTTATCATGTTGATGAGATGTTTTTCTATTCACCATGGTTGCACAGGGTGATTACATGAGTTACTCCAGACTTCCTGTCCACTCAAACCAGTGTGACCTCTCACCTCCAACAAGACCTCCACCATTCATTTTTACATCACTCTGTATAAATCTGGAGGCTGTTAAGTTTTTAAATCCCAGGAGATTATTAACTTTTTTAACGCTTAAGCCTAAAGACGTATAAATAAGTGTAAATATCATTCACAAGGAAGAGATTTTGATTTGAATACAGAATAGTAAATGAAATTGTGGATAAAGAAGCAGTAATTATGCACTATATTAATAATAACATAACTATAAATGTTTATTTGGTATGTGGTAGTATACATTTGTTAAATTATTGTTATTTGAATGCATTTTAATAGTACAAATTCTATTTAATTACTTTGAATGTACTTTCCAAAGAACATTGACAATCTTGTGGTGTTTAGTAGTTTACATTTTTTGCTGAATTGCCAGATGTTTAATGTGGAATGATATAAACAGGGTACAAATGTGAAGCCTTGTGTCAAATTTAGTGTGTGTGCATTTATAAAATATACAGTGTTTGAGCATGTTCTCTTTGTTATGTATCAGTGGGTTTTGTTTTTATATTGGATCGTGTGTGTTCAAGTAAAACAAACATATATGTTAGGTTGGTTGTGCTGAAATCTGTTTTTGCCCTTTACAGAGTGAGTGTGTGTGTGTGTGTGTGTGTGTGTGTGTGTGTGTGTGTGTGTGTGTGTGTGTGTGTGTGTGTGTGTGTGTGTGTGAAATGCACGCTGCATGCTTTATCAGTCTGCAATAAGATGCTTTGGAAATGAAGCATGATAAGCATCAAATATAACTCTGTCAAGCACCAGTAGCACGTTAAAATGCGTTTGGCCTTGCTGAGACCCCCGGCCTCTAACTGTCTCTCTCACACACTGCTTTTCCCACCTCGTCTTGTCATCCTTCATTTTCACTGACTTCTTGAGGCCTCTCACTCATGCCTGCTGTAGCAGTTGTGCAAGAGTGAGAGGAGAGCAGAGAGGGAGAGGAGGAATAGGGCAAGGGAAGATTCATGGTGCTTGTTGACAGAGACTGTAATTGGACTGATAAAGAGCCTCTGGACTGCAGTCTTAATTGGCTAAAAAACATGAGTCAGTTGCACTTGAACCCCACATTTTTCTTTGCCTCCAAGGTTAACACTTTGTCCCAGGCCTGTGTCTAAATAAAAATTATAATTGTGATTTTGCTATATACAGTGTATATTTAAATAGTATACCTTTCTTCTTCTTTATTTATTATTTTCTTCCTCATTTATTTTCTGCAATAACTTTTTAAATATCTCTAACCTCTCTATATCACCTTTTCTCTATTCTGCCTTATACCACAGTGTTTATGAATGCTCAAAACTGATTGGTCAGATCATATTGATACATTTTTTGCAAATTGTGTTACATAGTGTTCAATATAAATTTACACTTAAACCTGGAATCATAGAGCGTACGTTAGAAAAGTCACTAATAAAGGATAAAAGCGTGTTCTTGTTGATTAAAGAAAAAAAGGTAATTATCGACATATTGCTGTAGTATAACTGTCAGGGTACCACCAGCCACGCCCCCCTCCTAAACTCAGCACACTTGCACAGCCTCGCCCTCCTACTAATCACCTTCACCTGTCCCCAATCTTCTCTCCCCTTCATACGGCGGTTCACACTGGCGATCATCCCTGGTTTGTGCTTATACTGAAGCTTCTGCCTCGTGTACTGAGACTAATAAAGCGTTTGCCCATACTCTGTTTTCTGACTCTTGATCCATGCGTAACAGTAACAGCTTCCCTTGCCACCGTGGATTATTTTCCTTATAACAGCATGATTTGCCGTGTGTCATTTTTACTTACCACGTATCTTTCTCATGGGTTCTTCGAATGCAACCATTTTTAACTCAATAGTAATCTCTCTGCTTTCTCATCCCTCTCTTTTGTATTTTTTCCATCATAGGTCATTATTTTGTTCTCTCCTCCCACACTAGTTTTATCAAATGTGCCAGTTTGTGTTTGCGTAAAAGCAACAAAATGTCCGTAGTATCCGACTGCTGAGTGAATTCAACAAGAGCTGCTGTAATTAGGATTATCACACTTAATGATAATGTAAGAGGAATGTATGCATGGCTCCCTCTTGCCTTCTCTGTTTCTCTCTGTTTATCAAATGTCTGAATATTGTCTGAGGTGATTGGCATTGATATTGTGTGTGCCTTCTTTTTTATATCAGTCAGCCTTAAACAATATTTCACGTAAGGTCTCGTCCATAAAAAACTTTCTCCATTTATTAATTATTAGCATTTTATTCTTCAGCAGGTTTGCAGAGTTTGCCATTTTAAATTACCAATATGAGTTTGAATCCTCTTGATTGCACCTGTTGGATAAAGATGTCATTCTTTTTCTTTTGTTCTCTCTCACTCACTGTCACTCCTGGTGTGTGTGTGTGTGTGTGTGTGTGTGTGTGTGTGTATGTGTAGTTCCCATAGATGCCACGGCAGGGATCAAGATGCTCTATGTTTTTGTGGACATCCAGATGGATACGGCTCACTTTCTGGACACACTCCGGTTCAATTTCCCCACAGGACACTCCCTTGCCCTTGTCAGCACCATCCAGTTTGTGGCTGCCCTGCAGGTGACCTTTGATCTCACAACTTTCTTAGTTGTAACAAACACGCTGTGAAACACTAGTTGGTTGGCAGAATTTTTGCAGAGCTGCACAAAGTCAGTGCACTCTGGATATATGGTGTGAAGAAAAACAATGAGATTACAGATGGGGTTCAAAGTTGTTTTATACTAGTATTTTAATATATGCAGGTTCTGTATTGTCTGTACTGTAGCTAGGGTGCAAAGGAGTAATGAGGTGATGACTTTGGTGTATTTATTTATCTTTAAAAATGTAGAACTATTAATGTTGTTCTATTTAAGAAAAATATTTTTTGTGTTTTTACTGTTGCAGGAAGATTGAATATTTAATAGTCAATTTACCATTTCTAAACCAACATCAAATTATCAGTGTATCAAATTATATGCTTAAATACTATTCCAGATCTTCATATTAAATACTGATACTAACTGTTATTTAACGTTAGTAACTAAAAATCTTGTGACATCTTCAACCCTACCGAAAGATCTCAAGGTTTTGTGTGCCATCTGCAATTTGTAGATTAGAAAATATTTTTAGCATATGGCTCATACCAACAGTCACGTTGACAGTGGAAAGTTTATCAAACAAACAGAGCTGTTCATTGTGTTTAACACTACTGTGTATGAACTCACTAAACATTTTACAGTTCAACTTGGAAACATGACAGACAGGTGTTTTGCCTCTGAAGTGTCATCTATGAATGTCGCATTTAATCTTCCAGATGTACATAAAGTACGTACGGAAGTGTGCTTGCGCGTGTGTGTGTGAATAATCCAGCTCACGCAGCGACATCTTCCGTGCATGCCTGCCGCTTGAAGTCATGCATAAGCTTGGCACCTCTGTATCACACCAAACCAGCATGGATTCTTTTCCTCTAACAAAATGCTCTGTTGTGTTTTATTCTTTACATGTTGTTTTAAGCTTGATGCGACAGTGTAGGTGGGCTGCACCCTTTCGCACACATCACCTGACCAAACATATGCAAGATCACTTGCATCCAAATGATGCCAATGCAAAGGAACATTTCTTTGGTTTTTAGTCACTTACACTACACAAATTTGTAACAAGCTTAAAAATATGTATAATAACGTAATAAAAATGTGTATTAACATAATAACATTTTTTATATGTTAGAGTAAGATAGTAGAGGCCTGGGATCACAATTTAAATCTGGGATGTTGGTAGCTGCTGGGAAATCAGGGAGATTGTTTTGTATATTGGGGGAAAAATTGGTTAACAAAGAAAAACATTTGAACTGAAAATGGGAACATAGCTCAGTGTTGAACTTATTAGGAGTGGGATCAGTGGGTCTACATATAATTATTCAATATTTAAATCAGGCCTTTTTATTAAATAATGTTAGTGCCTTTCATTACCTAGTCCAGTTTTATTGCTTGTTTTTTTTTTTTGTATCTTTTTTTATCCTGATTTATTTTTATTGAATTTTTATTATTCCTTTTATGCAGAGTTTGTCAAGTTAAGTCATTAAGCTCATCAGCCTGTGTTACTCTGCAGTTGTACAGTGTTCTTTATTAAAAATGATTGTAGTATTAGGGTAAAAGGTGTACAGTGTGCAAATAAGTAGTCTAATGTTCAGTATAATACTTTATGTATTGCAGTGTTTTGTGATTGTTGAATATGTTATTGACATATTCAAGATTAACAGAGATGGTCTATAGATGTGATACAGCACAACTTTACTGTTTTGTTTTAAATGCTGCAAGACATGAAGTATTTTAAATGAAAAAATATTAATGGTGGTGGTGGTTGTGGTATTAATAGTCCTGGTAATATACACCAGCATATACATTCTTTGTGGCCTTGTGTATATTGTAATTCATTTTGTTATTATTGTTAGTAATTGTAGTAATGGTGGTGTTGCTGGTGGTAGTGATAGTGATGGTAGAGGTAGTGTTGATAATGTTTTCGCAGTATACACAAAAGTATACACATCCTTCACCTAAGTAAAAGTACTGATACTCATGTTTTAAAAGACTCTGGTAAAAGTTGAAGTACTGACCATTCTTTTTTACTCAAGTTAAAGTAAAGAAGTATGAGCTCTGACATGGACTTAAGTAAAAAATGTGCCATTACTACTACCTGTTTTAGTGTCATGCTGGTAACTGAACCTCGCTTCATATTAATATTAGGGCTGTCGTTTAAAATATTTAATCACAATTATTTACATGCTTGTCATGAGTTATCTCACGATTAATTGCATCCTAATTGCACAGTTTTATCTGTTCTAAATGTACATTCAATTAATCCTTTCCAATTATTTTATACTCCAATCAACAGTCATGGACAAATATTGAAGCTTTATGCAAATGTATGTCTATTAATTGTGAAACCAGACTCAACCTAGAGCATGAAGACAAAATATTCTTGTAAATGTTTTAAAGTAATGGTGGTGTTTTGAGTTACGTATATCATCATGAAAATAATTATATTCCATGTGGAATTGTATTTAAAAATAGACATTTTGAGCTTTCTATTCTTTTTTTTTTTTATATCTGTGTGTCAAGTATTCATTGAGATTCAGATTGTTTTATTTATGTGTCTGTGAAGAGAGATGACAGAAAGCGCCCTCTTATTTAGTTTTCTTTATTTTACAAAAGCACAGCGTTTTGTTGTTATTATGAGTGTATACAAATAAAATAAGACTCTTTATAGATTATTGTATTGCTGATGTATTGCTTTTAGCAGTATGATCAAAAAAGAGTAATTGAAGTTCATTTTGGCGTTATGAGGAAAAAATGTCACAGAAGAAAGCGCCGGTGCGTTTGTCGACTCCTGGGGGTTTATTGCAGATGTGTGCATCATGGCAGATTTTGGTGTTTGATTTGAGACATGGCGCTTTGGTAAAACAAATGTTTACTGATGAAAAATTATTTTTCGGTGGTTTATTTATTTTTCTTATATCTGAGAAAAAAAGGACGTCGTGATTAAGCGTGTTGCACTGAAGTTTTTTATTTTGCCTCTTATTTATTTATATTTTTAATAAAAATAGTCAAACATAAATGCCCGCTGCATAAATTGCACGTTAATAAAATGATTGCTGTTAAAATAAATTTGCATTTTGACAGGCTTAATTAATATATTAATACAAAACGAATTTTTAATTTTGTTATCTAATGAATGAGAAAAGATGATGAGCAGATGATCAGGAATGTCTCTGTTCTCAGTCATGTTTACATCGCCAACTCCCGCTGTCTCATCCACATTAACCCCATACTTCTTGTTGCCTTCTGCCTTGCTCATTGTTAGCTTCATAAACTAGCCTTCATCTGTAGTGTGTTAGAGCCAGTGGTAGATTTAAAGAGAAGAAAAAATATTGACATTTGTTCAAATAGATTAAAATGTAAGTAGCGAGTCTGGTTTGAAATTGTAAGAAGTAGAAATTACAGATATTTGTGTAAAATTTAAAAGTAAAAAGTTGTAGTAGTAATAGTGGTGGTGGTAAAAGAAAGTAGTGGCGTTGGTGGTGGTGGTGGTGGTAGTAGAAGTAGAAATAGTGATGGTGGTGGTGTTGGTGGTAGTTGTACTAGTGACAGTGATGGTGGTTGAAGGAAAAGTGATGGTGGTGGTAGTAATAATAGTGACGGTGGTGATCAAAGAAGTAGTTATGGTGGTGTTGGTGGTGGTAGTAGTAATAGTGAACTTGGTGGTAGAAGTAGTGGGGATGGTGGTGTTGCTGGTGGTTTTGCTCGTGGTAGTAATAATAATGATGGTGGTCGTAGAAGTAGTAGTGATGCTGGTGGCGTTGGTGATAGTTGTAGTTGTGACAGTGAAGGTGTTTTGCTGGTGATGGTGGTAGTAATAATAGTGATGATTTTAGAAGTACTGGTGATGGTGGTGTTGCTGGTGTTGTTAAAAGTAATAGTGATGGTGGTGGTAAAAGTAGAGGTAATGGTGTTTTTGGGCAGTAGTAGTAATAGTGATTGTGATGGTAGAAGTAGTAGTAATGCTGGTGGTGTTGGTGGTACTAATAGTGATGGTGGTGTTAGAAGTACTGGTGGTGGTAGTAGTATTAGTAGTAGTAATAGTGATGGTGGTGGTATAAGTCGTAGTGATGGCAGTGTTGCTGGTGGTGGTGGTAATAGTCATGGTGGTGGTGGTAAAAGTAGTGCTGATGGTGGTGTTGGTGCTAGTTGTACTAGTGATGGTGGTGGTATAAGTAATGCTGATAATGGTGTTGGTGCTAGTTGTAATAGTAATTTTGGTGGTATAAGCAGTGGTGATGGTGGTAGTATTAGTTGTATACACCAGCATATATACACACTGTTGTGTTCCTTTTTTTTTTTTTTTTTGTGTGTGTTTTTCTTTTTAATTTGGCAGCTTTGAATTCTCGGGGGCAGCGTTGTCTTGTGCTGTTTGCGGTTGTTGCCCTGTTGGTGTTTGTAATGCGTGTGCTGTGTTTGTGCCATGCTTGCTGTCTAGGCATTTGTATGGCGCTCAGGGTGGCCACAGTGGGCCGTCCTTAAATGTGTTTTATTCTCCCTGAGCCGCTTGCTTTAAAGCCTCCAAATGATTTCTATGTCTCCGACGTGCCTCTGATGCTCCGGTGTTTATTTGGAATGTTGCTCGTCTCATTCATCTTAACTCGAAGTGCTGAAAAGGTTACTCGAGGTCACTCCCTTCCTTTTGTTTTTTACTGCTGCCTCTCTCACTCTCTCTCGATGCTGCTTCATATTTCCACCACCAGCAATATGTCTGTCTCTGTCCCCACAGGCGGTCAGTGCAGAGCTGAGGCCGGATTACGAGGTTCTTGTGCCTCAGTGTCGGCCACTGTCTCCAGGAGAGATCCTAGGATGCACCTCCCCTCGCCTTGACAAGCACGTCAATGCCATCATGTAAGAACATAATCTCTCAATTTCCCTCACTTGCAATGTGTGTGTGGGCATGTGTGTGTGGAAGAAGGGCAATATTGGAGGCCATACATCAGCTTTAATGAAAAGAGCATCTGTCAATGTCTGTGAAGTGCTTGAAAACACAGTTAAAGGAAATACACTTAAAGGGCTGGGCCTGTATGAGTATAGATGATGGAGGCACACATGAGGTGTGAACTCATATATCTCTCACAGGACATCATAAAACATGCACACACACATAAGTCTGTTGGGTCTCTGACTCACACATAAATTGTATAAATTGTGTTACTTTGACCAGTGGCATTAAGTATGCTGTTCACTTTCCTCTCAGAAAGGAGAGCGCAGGTAAAGAAGAGCATACTCGTGTTTTAGAGATCAAGTCACTCCTATTAACATGCACACACGTTGCATGCCTCCATGTGTGTTTCCACCAAAAAAAGGAAAGTGGTGTTGAATTTTTCTCAAACCTTTATCGTTACCTTTCAATATGCTTAGGTCTCTGCTCACTTGCCATGCACCATTGTTCTGTCTCTTCGCCTGGGGCATCAACTAACACCAACTAACTCGCTCAGCCTCCAGCAGATCTCAGTGCGCTTACATTTGCTTTCATAAATAACACGGTCATGGCTGAATAAAATACAATGTAAGGCCTAGCAGTAAAGGCTCGGGGCTTCTAAGGCCTTAATGTTCCCATAAATGAATTTTTACCCATAAATGCAAAATAACTAAATCGACGCACACTGTGCAGTCATCCTGACATTTCTGCTTGCAGCGAAAGCAAACCCAGCGATACAACGATCATAGAGATTGAAGTCCTTGTTGTGCATTGTTTTGGCTTTGCTGTGAGATTATGATTTTAACAGCTTTTCAAACCATCCGAGTGCACGACAAGCACAATTTCACCATTCCAGCCTTTTTTTATCCACTTTGCAGCATGCTACCAGAAGCTTATACAATTCACTCCCACGCCTTTTGACTTGCCACCTGTGTAAAAACAAAAGCTTTACAGAAACATTTCACTTCGCCGGTCATTACAGATAAAAGAGTTAGTCATATTGCCAAACCCGTGTTTGACAAATCAGTGATGTTTAGTACCAGAACATCCATTTCAGGAATGGACCAACCCTGGAGCAGGAACTGAACAGCTTCTGGATCCACATCATAGAAATTACACTCAGAAGGCCATTGTGACTGAAAAGGTGCCTTAGACTTTGTTTTCCACAATCAGCAAAGTGCATTGTGGGTGCATTATATTAACACTAACCTATAGCAGGACCTGGGTTTTCATGAGCCTGCTACATGGGGGATTTGGTGCCACTTCAAATGTATTACTAGTTTCTCCAATGCCTGCAGTTTTGAAAAAGGTTCCAGAGTATATGTTAGGGTTTGTGTTGGTGCACACATGAGGTTTGCTGGGTAATTCTTTTTTTGGAAAGAAGTATACGGGTGGGTTAATTTACATAAGCTCATATGTGGATGTTGATGTGTGAGTGCATGTTAATTAGTGTGTGGGTTGTAGAGAGTGTGGGGGCTTTGGTGGCATGGCTCTGAGCAGACGCTCCTGCTGAAAGCTAAACTACTTAACCAGCATCACTACTAAGTTAACAGCATCTTTTGATGATCAATATGGCACCAACTCTTGCTGATTTCTTTTTATTTCTTATTCACAAGTTTAGTTTTGGTTGCTGTGTTGTTCAGCCTTATTACATCCCTGCAGGCACAGAGTTACTTATAGGCTCAGAATTTGAAAGATATTTCCGCTTCTTGTAAGAAGCTCAGTACTCAGAAAAAAACAAAAAATAGTAACCTTTGACATTCAGGATGTGATGACATGTGGCATAAGGTTTCTTGTCTTGGATTTGATATAACCATAATAATGTCTCACTGAGAGTGTTTTTTTTTTGTGTTGTAGTGTTGAGGATATTTAATATGAACATATTGTTAATACCTTGGGATGAGAGCAGAAGACAGAAGTTATGATTATACAAATGCATTTTTTAGGTGTAAGTGTGTAGAATGAAGGTGAGATTATCCACAGTAGCAACGAATAGACAGGAACTGTTTTTGAAGATCTTTTGCTAATCATGTGGGACCATCCACAGCAGCAAAACTTTCAAAGTCCTGTCATGCATGAGGCTTTTTAAGGTTGTAAATATTAAACATGTTCAATATTCACAACTCAGTGTGCAGGAACGATGAAGGGCTTTCATGAAAACTCAATTTTGACTTCATGTCAAGAGGTTAATGCTGTATTCAACTTGACAGATCAGAATTCGGAATCTGGAACTTGAATTTACTACGAGTTACAAAAATCTTAACGGTCATCACTTTCCGAACTCTATCCTGAGTTTCCAAATAGGACTTCGAATTTGAAGAGGTGCTATTTTACTGAGGTTGGAAATTCTGTGTGCTAAGCTTTAGTTGAACACAGTATAATTGTAATCTGCTAAATATGTTTCGGTCTGAATTTATGTTTCTTCATTAGAAATTCACAGTTACAAAGATTTCAGATTGTTTTAGTTTTTTCCCCCCAGAACGTATAGCATAGCCTGAAACAGTGGGGTATTTTGTCTGGGAAATCTTGCCATGTGTAAAGCTAAAGATGCCACAGGACAATTTGGTTTTATTTTTATAAAAAAAATTCTTATGATTTCATGTGTTTCACCTGTTATTTGATAACGAATGGCCGTGTAGATTTAAGTGCATTTTATGAGAGAGAATGTTTTTTATCAGGGCACTAGGAAATGATGTGCTTTTCCTCAGTCTTCCTTTCACCACCTTTCTTCCTCACCATTGACACACACAAAGGTATGCAGTCAACACACTGCTCTAAATTAGCAGCCTGCTCTTTTTTTTTTTTTTACACACATTGCTACAGATATTATAATATACCCTCTCTACAATAGCACCAAGATCAATGGCTAATTAAATCTTAAGAGGTGGTGTATTTTAGAACATACTTCAGGATGTATGGAGGATGTGAATAATGACCATGAGAAAGGAGATCTGGCATTAAATAATAGAAAAGCTTTTGCACCCGGTCTCCATAGATTTAAGGCAAATATACAACTACGTCTGTGGGATGGAGGGTGAAGAACGGCATAGTGCTAGGAATGCTTTATAGAGCAGGGAGATCGGTCTCATTACAGTAATGAGCAGCTGGATCGCTGTATGTACCATGTTTTAAAGGAGCTTGTAAATACTGAATGAGTGCATTTTCAAACCTGCAGCCATGAATGCACATCTTAGTGAACAGTGCCAAAGCGGTTCACTTTGTCAAACCAGGCCAACGTGCCTCCCTATAGACGTCTATGCATTAAGGCAAGAGCTGTGGTCTATTAAAGTCTTTTGTCCTCATGTGATTTAGCTGCAGGACTGCCGAGGTTCCCACACTGCCATTTCTATTCGCTCTGACGTCGACCAGATTGCACAGGGTTTGAATGCATGTGCATTTCGGTCAGCCTTTTGCTCTTTCGGGTCCAGAGGGATGCCATTCGTTGTGAGTCCGGTCTGTTTTTTTGAAGGCTGGCTAATTAAGAGCTCTATTTTTTCTCCCTAGGTCTCATTCAGGCAGTCCATGGTTATATTTCCCACAATTACCTATAGCACATCTCCTATTGTCAGCTTTTTCAGGGCTTGGTGTCTGAGTAAATTTGTTTTTAAATGTAGAATAAAACTCTTATAAGGAATTTGGATTTTAGTTTTTAAAATATGTACTGTGTAAGTCACCTGTGGTTATTTAGATAATACACGTATTCATACCATACCATAAGTAATTTTACAATTTTTATAATACAGTTGTTTTGTAAGTATCTTAATTTCAAATGATATTTATTTGAACTGCACTATGTAAGTTCTGTGTAGAGATCATACATAGTGAGTGTCAAGCAATTCAGGATGGGCCTAACTGTGTTGGAGACATTTTTTTAAGAACAAGGTTACAGGTTGAAAAAAAATTATGCCTTTACTTGTTTTGAGGATATATTAAAAAAAAAAAAAAAGTAAAAAAGCCACTGAAATCATGTTTTAAAGCATGTAATAGAAATGACATCCCTTTTATTCACACACATGTACTCTGTCTTACTCCTACTGACTTTTATTCCCTTCTCTCAAGCACATACCTCTACCTCTTCAGGCTCTTCTCAACCTGCTCCTTACTCTCACCACAAATAACAATATTATCCGCAAACATCATAGTCCACGGAGACTCCTGTCTGACCTCATCCGTCAACCTGTCCATCAACACTGCAAACAGGAAAGGGCTCAGAGCCGATCCTTGATGCAGTCCAACCTCCACCTTAAACCAGTCTGTCGTTCCTACTGCACACTTCACTGCTGTCACACTGTCCTCATACATGTTCTGCACCACCCTCACATACTTGTCTGACACACCTGACTTTCTCATACAATACCACTCCTCTCTCGACACTCTGTCGAACGCTTTTTTTCTAAATCCACAAACACACAATGCAACTCCTTCTGACCTTCTCTATACTTCATCAGCATTCAAACAAAGCAGGTTATATAGCTAGACTAACTTAAGATAACAAAGACACATTTGTCATATCCATAAATGTTAATCTATCAAGTATGAAATAACCACAAAAGGATCTCTGAATTTGTAGCAATATTTACAGTATTTAACAATCTTCAACTAAATTCCAGCAAGCTGGCACTATTTCCAAAAGATTATCTAATCATATTTCCAGCTAGAAACATGAGATGACCCGATAAAACCTCTAAATAGATGTTCATCTCATACCATCCTTCCATCTTTCATTCAAATTCTTTACTGCAATTTTGCTTATGTGCAGTTACAAAAACGTGACATCGACGTATTCTTTAAACACGAGTGGGTTCTTTAAAATCATTAAAAATATATATATATATATATATATATATATATATATATATATATATATATATATATATATATATATATATATATATATATATACATTTTGAGCACCATTGTGAGACAAATGCACAATGTAGCACGATTAAAAAGGTACTTGTTGTGCATGTGTTAAGAGGGTATAGACTTGTTCATATTTACATACACTATGAATGTAGTAATTAAAAATATTATTACAGACATTTTTGACAGCTGTAGTGTATGTGTGCGCTCTTATCTGCAGGTGCACTTGCATCCTTGTGCATGTAAGACCGTTTGTGTGTGGTTCCCCTGCTGCTGTCCATGCTGTGGTCCAGTATACTAAGGCTTGTTTACTTTCTCAATCCTTCCTTCAACTGTCTGATATAGCATATGTTTGCAAAGACAGATACCTTGGGGATGGAAGATTTCACTTGGAATCAATCATGATCGCCAATCCAGATGTCCCAGCTTACAGGTAAACCTCAGAGGCCCTGCACAAAGTTAGCATCACTGCTCACTTCTCTATTCATTAATTATAAACTCCATATGTAAATGTAAAATATATTTACAGTAAATGTTTATAGTAAAATATTGTTGATGTGCTAAGCTTGTCCAGTTAATATTTGTTAGGTGCAGATATCAATAATATTTTGTAATTCCTGTAAGAATTTACCATTCACTGCTCTGACATCATCAGTGGTCTCAAACATGAATGATCAATGTAGATTAGGTCACTGTTTCACGATTGGACCCCAGAATGCAATGCAATTGTGCTTAGTTACAAAAAGATGATAAGCACAATGATAACATATTACAACAAAAGTTTGAGAAGTATGTACTGGTGAGGAGATTAGAAATATTGACACGCTAAAGGATTAAAGCATTGCTTTATAAATCTCTGCAAGTGGAGATTAAATAAATCCCATTGGTGTAACTTTCAGCAAATATTCAGACTGAATTTTGTTAGAAATGTCAATAAAGGAATCAAAAGTAAAGGTTAAAAAGGCAAACCTGTCAATGGAGTTTAAATTTATTAGTTAACTGGTTACAAAAATAAATTAAAATGCAAATATTTTTTCTTTTTAATGATATGTATTCTGCTTTTCTCCATATGATGGCAAATAATGACATTTAATTATTTTTCCGCAGGTATGATCCCTACAGTAAGGTTTTCTCTCGGGAGTATTATGACCACGAGGCCATGCGTGCTAACAGACTTCAGGCGATAGAGACGGCACGCTCAGCCCAGAGATGGGGTCTGATTCTAGGCACGCTTGGTCGCCAAGGCAACCCCAAAATCTTAGAGGTGAGAGATGAAACTTTGATGAAAATTGAAGTCCCCTCAGAAAGTATTTAAACACTAAAACCAGTTCTTTTGTTTTCTCTATATATTAAAGACATTTGATTTTAAGATCAAATTTTAAATATAATTAAAGTTTTAGGCTTAAAAATTTTAATTCGCTCAAATTATTTAAACTGCTCTCAATTTTCAGATGTCCATGTAACACTAACTCTGATGCTCATTTGAACTGCTCCTGCAGCACTTTAAAATGTTTTTGTTTGTTAGTTTCTGTGGTGGTGTTCTTTCTTCGCTAGTCCAAATATAATTCGCTGTATTACGATCACAAATGAGACCAACATGAAACAGCCAATCATCTTTTTGTTATTGGTGCTCTGGTTGGATTGTACCAATGGAGGTTAGTTTTCAGCTATGGGGAAATCCAAGTTTAGTGATACTTGGCTTGAAAAAAATGTATTTAGTATTATAAATTTAGTAATAACATATTTGTGTGTTTTTGTGTCGTGATAAAGGTCCTAAGACAGGTCTTGAAAATGGTCTTAAAAAATCTTAAATTTGACTTTTGAGCAAACTGTTTCATATTATGTTTGTAATGTTTGTCCTGGCTTGTACCACATCATCATTCAGTTGTTCAGTCTTTTCTTCAGACAGTGAAATGCATGCACACATAAATGATTTGGACAGTCTATGGTTAGTGGTTTGTCTATGGCTTGCTGCACGATGTTCCTTGGATGCATTTATCTTTTAATTTGCAGGTAGAATGTATCTGTAGGTTTCTGAATTGTTGCTGCTATTATCATGAGTTTAATTATCAGTAAAAATTTGTGAGCCCTTTAAAAGTATGCAAGTCCGAGCTATGTAATGACCTCCACCATGGTCAACTGATGAACTTGTATTTTTTGGGATTGCTGAGCATACCATTTCTTTCTCCACACTTAGGTAGACATTAATCCTAGTTCCAGAAATTGTATGCCTTATCTCTGTTTCCGATCTAATCTAACCTTCTGATTTTTACTGTCGATGAGGGCCTTGTGGACAGTTTTGGTGGTTGGTGATGTCCCTGAATGTTCTTTTAGCGTTTTTCTTCACAGCAATATTTCTGTTATTAGCTGTCTGGCTGTCAGTATACTAGTAGTTTCTTTCATTTTTTACGACATTCTAAATTGTTGTGTTGGTTATGCCTGAAGCCTTTGCAATGCCTCTGTTTACTTTTTTTTCATGGCTTGCTTTTTTCCCCCCTACATGTTGGTTTATATGTTTAAATAACAATTGATTCTTCACAGACAAAGCATAGGGCTCAAACTAAGAGTAGACATTCTGACCTTTGAATTATTTAAACAGTCAATCTAAGGGAATGTCTGAGCAACAAGAATCAAATGTCAGTCACATGTTTCAATATTTAAAAAAAATGACTCAAACATAAAATGACTTGGCTAGCTTCAAACTAAAGGTGCAATGTTCTAAATTGTTTTAGACAAAAAGCAAACTCTGATCATCATCTCATATTTATTTGAATATCTCAAATCCAAATGTTGTTTACATGAATTACCCCTGCTGTTCCCATTATTTTCAAAGGGACTGTATATATTCTGTCTAATTTCAGATTTCCATTTAATAAATACTTAAAGCTTAATACAGATAACTCCAAGCAAATCTCACATTCTATTCCTTTTTCTGTAATGGAATGTGTGCAGGGTCTTAATCAGTACTCAGAATTGGGAGGGGTCTTTTTCAACACCCCATTGCTTCCTTTGCTTCCTTTGATCTGCTCATTTTTGTTTTTCTCTCATGTATTGTGTTTGACTTTGTTTTGACTGATTCTGTCTTAATTGGTATGCATAGGCGAAGGGAGAGCGAGAGAGCGAGAGAGACTCAAGGATCTTTCCAACATCTCCCATTTTGCTGTCAAATGAGATTTTTAAGCCAACATGAATCTCCCTCTGACTCTCATAACACTGTGTCTCCCAGATGAGATCTATACGAATACCAATCTCAGACAAATAGACATTCAGATGGATATTCTGATGGAATAAAACTGTAGCCGTTGTCTGTGTCTAAGAGAGTAAGGCATTAGTTACTGTCAGCCTTCAGCTGTCAAACTGTCACATGTGAGAAAGAGTTGAGCTTGAAATATTGGAACTGGTTGGTGATTACATAGATTTATATGTGTAGCTCTTTTTATTATTGCAATTGATTCAAAGCAGCTTCATGAAGGAGTAAAAATTAGAAAAAAGCCAAGTGTACTGTAAATAACATAAGACAGAAAAGTAAAAATAAATAAATAAATAAAAATTCGAATTCAGCTAAGGTAACATAGGAAATAGCTAATGTTTACAATCTGTTAACACTGCATTGGTGGCTAACATACGCGAACCTGACAGTGTTTTTAAAAGATATCTAGTCATATTTATATACGTTTATCTTTGCATCTTCACTGCAATAGCTAGTTATTTAGCTAATGTTAGCTAAACGAGCCAAAAATTTGTAGGAGTCTGTTTTAGCCAAAATCAGAAACAGTCCCGGTTTTAATGCTAACGAGCAAACATGACTCAATTTTTAAGCAAATTTGTACATACTTGGTCATTAAATGCTGCATTTTTTAATTATAAATAATTCTGTTAATAAATAATTTTACTGCCAGTACTAACATAAGGTAACCTGACAGTATATTTCTTATGACTTTTTCTAATAGTTATAAAAGAACTACCGTAGTTAAAAACTACAAAAAATAGTCATAGTCAAGTGGTCAAAGTTTTTCCCTACATAAAAAAAAAGAAATTGCACAAAATTGATAAGTAATTATAAATCTGTATACATAATATTTACAATGAAAATGTACTGAAGAGAGAAATAATAAATATATAAGATTTACAGTGTATTTATATATAAATAAATCAATAAAAACAAGAGTCTAACCAGTTCATTGACTTTACCTAAGTCTTGGAATAGAGAACAAGCTAGGGCCATGAGAGTATAAATTGTGTGCTCAACAAGTAAGATAGATAATATGGAGCTAGGTCTTCAATGATTTATAATCCAGTAACAGTATTTTGTAATTTGTGCCAAATTATTTGGAAGAAAATATAAGACAGATATGGGTGATTTGGCAAATAGAGTTAACTATGCTAATTGCACCTAAGCTTCCGATGTAAAGCACTACAGGGAAAGCAATAATGGCACCGATTCTTTAGATTTTGGATATTCACATTCACCCTTTTTTGATGTGTGGTCCATGATTATTTCGAATGTATTGCACTTCAGATTTGCATCTTAGCATAAATCAGACTCTGTGCCAAAGTTTATTTGGATAGAAATGTAAGACAGATATGGGTGATTTGGCAGATTTTCCTGGATCAGGAAGCAGTCTGGCAGCAGCACTGTGAGCCAGCAGGTGAGGAGACTCGGTACCTCTGGAACGAGTCACTGTTCTAAGTATATATCACTCATTGCTTTCAAGCTAATGTAAATGAAGATTTGTTTGCTCTAAACTCCACCTGCTATAATCCATTCATTTACTCGGTGAAGAAGCGAGTGAACTATACTACATTTATTTATTTGTTGTTTGTTGAGCCTTGGGGCTTTAAAGCTGTTAACAGCTAATGTTCACTCTTGCGATGTTCTTCACTAGAAATATGTATAGCCCAAAGGGTTTGGGGCTGTGTGTAATGTTCTTCAGCTTAAGAGTTATGTATTCATATTGCCTGCATGAAGAGTATTGGAGTAAAGAGGGAAGGGTGAGCAAGAGAAGACATCGGAGTGGATGTGCATGCACAGTAGAAAGTGTCAGGAAAGCCCTTCACTTAAAATGACATTGCAATGTATATGTTGTTTGCAAGGAATTGATTTCCTTCACCATTCACTAAGCTTTCTGTTACCCAGGGCAACACAGGTATATAATTGTAACACATATATATCAAGCAGGTAACACTAGTAATGGCGAATCAATCTTTACAGTCACAGTATGAGAAAATAAAGCAGGCATTGTAGAGAATAATGTCTATATGTAACTAGCTATAAAGTAATAATAATGTTTTGTCAAATCATTTATGTCTGTATTGTAGCAGAGTAGTTAATGGCCTAATTCTCTGGTTTAAATGAGTTTCAGTACACATGTCTGTTTTTGATTTTCTTGTCTGGTTTGAGATGTTTGATGTCTGGCAGCAGGATAAGTTCTGGCCAAAGTAGCAGTGTGGCCATTTTTTGTATGGAAAGCTAGACAGCCCCAGGTCATCTGGTATTTTGCTGTGATGAATAAATTTATAGTCTTATTTCTTTTTTCCACCTGTATTAACCCCACATTCCATCTGTATTTTTCTCTCTCTCACACCCAACAAACCCCCCCCATTTCTCTCTTTCTCTTATTTTCTCTGTCTAGCATTTGGAGGAGAAGCTGAAGGCACTTGGCAGGTCATTCACCAGGGTTCTTCTTTCAGAGATCTTCCCGAGCAAGCTGGCATTGATGGCAGATGTTGACACGTGAGTCTCCTGCCATCTTCATGCAGAGTCACATTCTTACTTTTACGCAATTAAAAATCAGCTCATCACTCTTCAAACGATTGCAGCCATCCCCAAAACACGGGGTGTATTAATTTCAGGTTTAGTGCCCCTTAGGGACTTGCAAGCACAGAAAGAATAAAGGAGAGCTTTAGTTTGACAGCAACAGAAGATAACACTTGTGATGGCATGGCAACTTTGTTTCATAACTAACCATTGTTCTTTTACCTAGAGGGTACTGTGACTGCCATTTAAGATGTCAGTTTAATTACTACCAGCCCTGGAGTTTTTCTCTTTAGCAGCTTGTGTTATTGCAATGGGCAATACTGTGCATATTGCATGTTAGGACACACACATACATACACAATGCTATTCATTCACATCGGATTTATTTCCCATCCAATGCACCACACAATGTTGTGTATGCTATGTGCACTGCAGCCCTGTAAAGCACTTTCAGTGAACTCTAATAGTTTTCCACACCTTTTTTGATGAGTCTGATCTCAATAAGAAGCACCTGTGGTCAGATGGGGGGATATGAGGACACCATACCAAAGTTAATTCCTGGAAGCTGTAGTAAAGTTAGGGCAAGTGGATTTGGCCTTCTGCCTCCCTTGTGACTCTCTTACGCCTCTGGGAACGACGCTGCATACATAATCCGAGCAGAAAGTAACAGATAGAAGCTCCCTCTCCAGCCTTCTTTCACTCTTCCCTTGCCAAGTGCCACTAGCATCAGTAGCACATCATTTGGTGTGTTACATGGGTTCTGGTTTTATTCTAATTTCGAAAGATAACATGGCGCTGACCTGGAGTTAACCGGTTGACTCGCTCCTTTTTTCATGTGTGATTCATGATTATTTCAAATTCATTGCACTTCAGATTTGCATCTTAGCATAAATCAGACTCCCGTGAAGTTCTTATTCACCTGCTCTGGTGTACGCCTGCCCATTTACTGCAGCTCTGCAAGTTAAACTGTGAGCACAGGATGAAGTGGCTAATTAAAATGTATTATTCCTGGGAAAGTGAGGAGCGAGGCAAGTTTCCAGGCCTTCCTGGTGCAGGGAAGCCCTCCCTTTTTCGGCACTAATCACATCTCTCTCCACTACTCGCATAACCCTCCCTCCATTACACTCTTTCATTGGAGCGCCCGTCTCTCATAGTGGTGGTGGGTGTAATGATGAGCTGAAGAGGACTCTCATCATGGCCATATTCAGTGGGAGCCAAACAGAGGCGTCGTTGCAATACTTTGACCTGTCATCAGCTCAGCATTTGGTGTTAAAAGGAGTGTACAAGTCCTCCTGCATATCTCCTACAGCCTGGAGGAGTGTGTGTTCTCCTACATGCCTTTCCCACCTGCGGGCAAAAGGGACAGCTGATGCTGTGTCTGAAAATTAATTAGCGTGGTAAATTTCAGCACTCTTGTTTACATCACCTCATACAGACCAAGCTAATATTAGCACTTAACATTGTTCACTCTTTTTTTTGTTGTTGTTGCTCCAAGTATCCTGCTTCAATCCACATAAAGGTTGCCTTCCCCCCCTTGTCCTCCTCCTTCTCCTTCTCCTCCTCCGTTTCTTCTCAGCCTGCAGGCTTGTGGGATCCTGAGCCATGTACACCCACACACCTTCACTTTCAAATCCTCCCTTCCAGCTTACAGTGGCCTCCACTAGAGACGCTCTCACGGTGTAACAATGAGAAGGGCTCAGAGCCCAGTTTCAGTATGTGTTACTCGTCCAAAGTGAATAATGATGCTGGTTCAGAGACGTTCAGCTCAGTATATCCGTTTTACTGACGGGTGGGGGATATGCTACTGCAGAGGAGGCTTTTGGTTGTTTTTCGATCAATAAGTGGTTTAATAGTCGATTGAAAAAAGGTGGAAGCCGGACGAGGGAACATTTTTAGTTAAAGCCCCTTATCAATTCCGCAGTTCAGATGAAAACAATATAAGACTAAAAGCAAGTGTGAGTGTGGGAGAGAAAGGATGTCAAGATGTCAACTTGCCTACATTTCACAACTTGAACTTTTGTACGCCTCCAGATGTCGTTGTGTAATGCAGAACAAAATGTTGTTCTTTTGGAGGTGATTGTTTTCCCTGCATGTGGCCAGTTTGTTTTCATTTGAATGTTTTTAGACTGGTGGGCTTCCACCTTACAGAAACATGCCAATAAGTATCATGGCAAAAATAAATACCCCCTTGGTGCAAATGTGTGTGAATGGTACTTAGCAGTGGATTGGCATCCCATCCAGGGTGTATTATCGCCTTACGGACAGTGTTCCTGGGATTGGCTCCAGATCCACCACAGCCCTCTTAGGGCCAAGCAGTTACTGAAAGTGAGTGAGTGAAGTTGAAGATTGGAAAAAGGGCAAGTAAAGTTTTTCTTTAACACTCTTGTTTCATTGAGTCTGTGCCAAATGTAGCCACAGATTCATGCTCTTGGCTTGCACATATGTGCCAAGATTTGACTTGTTTTGATGTCTGAGATGCATTTCTTTCATTTTGAACCAGTCCAACCATTCTCCTCTGATCCCTCTCATTAAGAAGGTATTTTTGCCCATAGAACTGCATCTTCCTGGATGTGTTTTGTCACACTTGAGGTTTGATGCTTACATTAACTAAAACTGTATCTAAATGATATGCTGTTTATATAATTTACAGATTTGATATTTGCATGAAGGGTCTTCCTTTTAAAGTGGCTAATGAGTGTATATTAGCACTGTCTAATCTCTTAGTAGCCATGGACCCCTTTCATTCTCCAGGACACATATTATATGAATGATTGTATTATGTATTAGACATACATCTTTTACTTCATGAGTTATCCATGCTGAATTTAATTATAGGCTTGCCTATTTTTGAGTTATTGAAATTTCAGATAATTTGTCAAACATGCTTTTAACCGGTGATTGTATAATATATACCGTATATATATTTTAAAAGCATGTTTGACAAATTATCTGAAATTTCAATATATTATATATATATATCTATATATATATATATATATATATATATATATATATATATATATATATATATATATATATATATATATAATTTACCAACTGAAGTAATTGTTGTGGTGAATTCTATCACTTTTTTAAACCTCTAAGGGTCCCTGGACTTCACTTTGAGAACCACTGATCGATATGACTGCTCCCTCACCACCTCCTCTCCTTTCATGCCCCCCCCACACCCCATTGTTCATTTTCCTGATGTTTTCCCCCCCTGCCTATTACTGTGTTTGCTAGCTCTATATAGACAAGCTTGTGGTAGCATATTTACTCTGGCTCACCTTTCCTCTACCTCCTTTCACCTCTTCCCCTCTCTGTTTCTCATGTTGCATCCCTTTGTACTGCCTAATAAAGACGCAGCAGCTCAAAGCAAACATCTTTGCTCCTTAGGGTTGTGCAAATGTACTTTCATATTTACAGCAGGGGATTCTGAAGCGCACACCAACACAGTAATTTTTGCACCAGAGCATCGAGTTGTGCTCTCCCATTTGAATCGTATTCATTCTCCTTCGCACTCTGTTTCTCTTTGCAGATGGGTTCAGATTGCATGTCCTCGTCTGTCAATCGATTGGGGTACTGCATTCTCCAAGCCCCTGCTGTCTCCCTATGAGGTACACGCATCATACATTCACCACCTTTCACTATTAAAGCCAAGAGAGGAGATCTCATTACACCTGCCACCTGGACCTCACTCAGTACAGCATCTCAGAACTTATTTATGACTTGAATGAGTCCGAATATCACTTTCCCAAAGGAGAAAATTCGGATTGCCTTGTTAGTTTGCATGCATGAGTGGCTTGTGATTAAAATTCATGCCTGTGTCTGATTGTCAGTTCTTTAGTTAAGAATTCTAGGAAGGGGTTACATTTAGCATGACCCCTAATCACATACCTGTGCTAACCTATTGGATTAGGCTACTAACTGAGTACCTGTTATGTAACCACCTAATTGTTTATTAAAATATTGCTCAAAACTAATGCACCGCATATTGTTTCTTAATTTGACAAAACGTTCAAATGCGCCTCAGTGTGTTTTTATATGTAGGTCTCTGGTAATATTTGCTCATTTGGATTTCATTTGGTAGCTCCTATTGAGCACAAGGTACAGTAAGACTGTTGTCCTGCAGAAATGGTGCAGAGATATCCTAGGGTACCATAACTTTAATCTTGGTGAAAGCAGATTGAATGCTGTGTGCAGTAAAATTAAATTAATAAAAACTACAAAATCACTGTGTAATTCATAAATCTCAAGGTGTGATCGATCAAGCATATGTAATTTAGTACAGATGTTCTCCAATGCCTTCAATTAAACTGTACCCCTGTATATATACTAGGTTTTTTTTTTTAAAGATGATTCGAGGGATTGTTTTTACAGATTACAGACCCTTTACATTTTAAAGGTAATGGAAACGAGGCTAAAACATTTATGAACAAACTAAATGAATTGCTCCCTCATGATATGACTGATATCACTGAATTTTTACCTTCCATGCTTTAAGCATTACAAAGGGCTAAAATCAGCTGCGAATTACAGCCTCATTAATATTTTCTTCATTTAGGCAATAGGTCTATTCTAATAGACTTTTTAAAAAAAGGGGGGGAAATGATGTGCTTAAGTAAAGCAAATCTAATTTCAGAACCTGTGTAAGAGTGCATCTGCATGTTTACAATCTTATATCTATTGATCTATCTTGCATATTTCTTGTTGGGTATATAGAAAGCAGGGCAAGGTGTTTAGATATTAAAAGAGTTCTGTGCTTGGCTATGGTACCATAGCGCCTCTCACTGGCCAGCTGTCTTTACGCTTGCTTTTTCACTTACTATCGGATATATATTCACTTTCTTTTCTGTCTCTCATTTTAATCAGATGTGATGAGCGTACTAGTACATCTTGATTTATTCCATGACAAAGCTGGCCCTGGCTGCCACAAGGCTCACCCTGTGGCAAGTGTTTTACAGATCGAGCCTCAATAAAGGCTTGGCTTGGCTTTCAGCTGCCATCTAGAATATTACTGTTCAACCCCTGGGCTGTGTGTTCAGCTCTTCTGTGGTCATGTGACTTTGAGACTGAATCGTTCTTGTATTTCAAGTAGCACTAGAACAAAGCTTTTTCTGATTTGATATGCTCCCATTTCTCTTCTTTTTTCTATTGAACATGTGCATGGCTGACAGGGTGACGCAGTGAATATGGTACAGGACCGATTCAAACAAAAACACCCCATAATATAGAACCTCAATTTTCCATGACAGCTCGGTTTACGTTACATTCGGAGCAAAAATAAACGCAGTACATAATACAAGTGCTGCTCTACTTCAGTGGATCTTAGTGGTTTTGTTCTTTTTTCTATTTTATTCCTCCCATGTGTCTTTTTTTTGCTATTGCAATAGGAAGCAGATGGGAGAGAGAGAGAGAGAGAGAGAGAGAGAAGTGAGCCAGTGGTTATTTTCAGTGCATCTTATGTTATATTTATAGTCAATAAGACACAGTTGTCAGCACAGGGATTAGCAGGAACAACTAACACAGCAGTCAGGAAGCCATGGACTATTGTACAAGAGGCAGAGCAAGAAAATAATAAATATAGTAAAAACAAAAGGAAAGCATAAGTGGAAAACATGGCAAGGTTGGGTTTGTCAGGAGCTCAAAAAAAGTGAAGGGATAGATGGATGGATATATGGATTGGGTATGGAATGGGGCTGAATGCAGTAGTAGAGTGTGTGTGTGTTTTACTGGCGAGACGATGAGAAAAATCCATCAAATCCTGATTTATTATTTGTAGCCGTGAGACACGTCTCTGTTAACAGACTCTGCATGAAGATTTAAAACTTCCATTATAGAGTGTAATGCCATGCTTGAGTGTGCTCTTCTTTTGAGCGGTTGCAGAGAAACGAAGATCGCGTTAAGGATTGATGAATGCCTTTTGCATGTGCTCCGATTTATTGAGTAGAATTTGTTTTTGTGTTGTAATATTGTAAGAGTCCTCAGGACAACAGTTCATAACCAGAATGTGCCATCTTTTCTGTGCTATTAGAGCAGTCCATTCGAGAATTTTTCATCCATGTGGTAGGCTGACAGGCCCACAAGCCCAGAAAAACACGTATTGATTTTCTTTTTTCTGTGGTGTTGAAGCTACTCTTAGGGGCTTTCTTCTCTCTGATTTTAGTGTTGGAAGAATCTATGAATGTTCTTGGCTTGCATCTAAATCCCCAATCATGAGTCACAGCAACTGGCAGATCCATTTTGAGCACTGGAACTGCAAATAGATGCTTTGAAATAACAATAAAGACACCAATAAAACATGCGGTGTTCGATCAGGGCAGCTTTAACTGCTTCATAAATCCCAGTTGGAGCTTTATGGGATTTGACTGCATATTTGCTGGTGCAGTTTTCGCAGCTTTAGTATTATTAATCAGCAATGTGCAAGCAGAGTATCATTCAATAATAATAGACACACAGTTTGTTTTATATAGAATATTTTAAAATCAACTGTCATCAAAGAAGCAAGTGAAACTGAAGCAGTTGGAAATATGCAGATTCTTTTTTATAAATATGAATAATCTCTCTCTTGCATTGGGTTTACTCTTTAGGCAGCTGTAGCTCTGCAGCAGGCAGGATGGCAGGAGGTGTATCCAATGGACTTCTACTCTAATCAGAGCATGGGGCCTTGGACCCCTAATCACCCAGACAACCAACCACAACGGCCACCACGCAAACAGCAGGTATGCATGTTTTGGATTGCATGAGCATAGTGGCATTTGTTTAGAATGATTGATTCCGAGGTATTTGGTCTGTAGATAGACGGTGGGTGGATGGTATTTGGGCTTATGTCTGGTGGTGTTTAGATAACAGAAAAATATAATAGGCAAAGAAAGGAATATGGCATGTGCTGAGTCATGGTCTTAACTTGAGAAGAGACTGAGGTGAAATAAGATAACAACCACTAAGATAAGTGCTTCTTAACTCCCTGGCACAGTTTGAGGTTTTTCTTACTCCTGACATTCCTGATCCAACTGATCAGCTCACTGTTAACATGTTAATGAGCTGTGGTGAGTGTAATGAGTGTATGGAGAGCGTCACACTGTGCAGGGCAGAGTTTCAGCTTGCTGGAGTTAAGAACTCTTGTTCTGTAAAATGAAATATGAAAAGTTGACATTGATGTCACAATATGTAATGCATCATGATGAAATGTTGGGTGTTGTTGCCACTCTAAGTTGCCAGTGCTTTTCTACCATCATAATTGCATACCAGAGCTCATACTTGACTGGGGCAAAACTTCATGTATTAGCTCCAGTCATTCTGGATTCCCTTTATTCAATATTACTTACTTCAGTACTTACTTACTATTTGTTGTTAAATATAAAAAATGACACATTTTTTCAGAATCCACTCTATTGTTATGTACTATAAAAAAAAATCTTGGTATATGATATTTCTGCTCTCAGTGAGCATCTTACGAAGGTAATACTTTTATCTTTCACGGTAGAATCGGGTTGCATATATTTACAGATACAATTATGGAACGATGCATGTCGGCGTAATTGTCTGCTCTATTATGTTCAGCCATCACATAAATCCATAATGAGCAGATAAAAATAAAGTGTAAGCACCTCCTGTTGTGTTCTCTTCTCTCTTCCAGAAGGCAGACTCACGCTGTGAGCGCACTGTCCCCTGTGGCTGCCAGCGCGAATGAACAGCACACTCACACAGCAGCATCCAATCACTGCACCGCCTCAGCGTCTGCAGGAGACAGCCAATCAGAGGACTGGGTGCGTCTCTGTTGTCAGAGCAGCGTGCATATTGGCACACACAAAAAGCAGTACATTAAATCCACCCATCTCGTAATATAGCAGGAGAGAGAGGAGCTGGTTCTGTGTGTGTGTATACGAGAGAGAGAGAGAGAGAGAGAGAGAGAGAGAGAGAGAGAAAGAGAAAGCAGTGACCCTGAGAGCACATTGTTTGTTTTATATTGCAGCATGTGGGTGGCTTGTTAAATGCAATCATCTTGTCTCTGTCCTAGAAAGATCCTGCCAGACACTTTACATTGTTGACCTTCATGCATTTGATTGAAAGCGAAATTGAGCTGCTCTGAGCAAAACAATACCCTTTTCCCTTTTAGCTCTGTCATCAATGCTTCTGTGAAACAAATTGCAGAAAATGTCAAACTTGGGACATGTTGCATTATGTGTTTTACTAAACACTGTATTTAATGCACAAAGCCAAATGAAATATCAGAACTGCCAAACATTTTACTGAGTAAGCATAGCTGCAGAATAACACAACACAATACTGCAACTGTTATCAGGACAGATCAGAATGCAGCATTTAGTGTCTGCAGTCTATGTCTAGACTTTTTATGTACTTACCATTAAATCTGACTATTGAACATTACATGAAGGTCTTCTCTATTTATTTAACATTTATTCAATAGCGACTTTGCCATGGTCAGGGCCACGGTGTATCTGGAGCCTATCCCAGAAACACTGAATGGGATGCCATTTTTAGCTGAGTGCAAAAGTTGACAAATCTCTTCTTTCCCTAGGAATCATAAACAACATTTATTAAATGCTTTGCAAATATTCATTCCTCCATTTACTCTTTTATTCATTCATTCAGATTTAATTTCACAAAGGTAAAGTTTTTTTGTTTTAAAGTATGATCCTATATATATATATATATATATATATATATATATATATATATATATATATACAGTACAGACCAAAAGTTTATATATATTATATATACAGTACAGACCAAAAGTTTGGACACACCTGCTCATTCAAAGAGTTTTCTTTATTTTCATGACTATGAAAATTGTAGAGTCACACTGAAGGCATCAAAACTATGAATTAACACATGTGGAATTATATACATAACAAAAAAGTGAACTGAAAATATGTCATATGGTAGGTTCTTCAAAGTAGGCATCAAGGGAATGCCAAGAGTGTGCAAAGCAGTAATCTAAGCAAAAGGTGGCTACTTTGAAGAACCTAGAATATGACATTTTCAGTTGTTTCACACTTTTTTGTTATGTATATAATTCCACGTGTTAATTCATAGTTTTGATGCCTTCAGTGTGACTCTACAATTTTCATAGTCATAAAAATTAAGAGAACTCTTTGAATGAGAAGGTGTGTCCAAACTTTTGGTCTGTACTATATATATATATATATATATATATATATATATATATATATATATATATATATATATATTAAAACAATTTTTTTAACGAATTCGGTAAATGCTAATAGGACTTTCTAAATTAAATATAAAATTTTTTAAATCATGTCATTTGCCACATTATATTTGCATTTTTAGTAACACAGATATTAAAATTATTTGTTTATCCTACATGCAAAGTCTCATATGTCTCATCCCTGTGTTTGTCTTTTACAATGTTCAACTTCTGTTTTACTTACATAAGAAAAGCTGTTTTGCTTTTAATTAATATTGATAGTACAACAATCGAAGTTATATAAAACTGATATTACACTTTTGCTATCTTCTGACTAGAACTTTGTCTTTGGCCTGTTTTTTTTTTTCCCAGTTGATTTTTAATCCACCTCTGGGTGGTCTTTTTGTCTGTTTTATGTTTGTAAGTGGTTGTTGTCACTGTTGGTAATGGTATTCCACTGATGTAACACTTTAATCTCTTTAATTTCCTATAATTTCTGGTTTTGGTTTGGTGCTGTGTTTCTGATCTCATAGATTATTAACCTGTAAACTCACAGATGCTGTAAAGAGAAAAGCTAAACAAGTCATTTAGGGCTGTAGCTATCGTTTCATTTAGTAATTGAGTATTCTACCGATTATTACAACGAAAAACCGAGTAAACGTATAAGTACCTTTTCTTCATTAAAGAGCAATACTAAATATCCAAGAGAAAATAAGACGGGTCTCTTAAATGAACAAGTCATTTGTTTCCTTTTTAGAAATATTTACATTTTATTGCTGAAATTGCATACAAGAATATATGTAAAAACTAAACCCATTTAGTGCATTTAACTGCCAAATTACATCAAAATTAATATACATGAATAAAAATATAGTTCAGATGGCTCAAAAAAGAAACGGTAAACACACTATACGGTGTTTTCTTTACGTTTAGGTTTGAAATTATTCCAAACTTTAGAAACTTTCTATTGTTTTCTTTGACCTGAATCTATGGAAGCCTGTTTCTGCCACATAAAAAAAAAAAAAGGTTTGCCTAATTCTGTCTTTTATTTCACAATTCCGACTTTATTTCTCGTAAACATCCAACATTTCTGGTGCAGCCACTTGAAGTTTGAAGCTTCCGGTGTTTAAACTAGGCGATACCATGCGATTCTATTGATATGTAGACTATTTAATTTTCAATGTCTAAAGCTTTCTGGCACTACAGAGGGGGTGACGCATGCCGATTGGCTTAAAATAAATTTGGCGAGAAATAAAGTCGGAATTAGGCAAACTCGCTGTTCCCCCCCGTTCCTCCATTGTCCAGAGAGCTCTAGAGTATAGTGGGTGGTGTGTCCGTAATAATGGTCCGTGGGGAAACGTGGTGGTCCGTGTGTAGTTAAATGGACTAAACAAAGCTTTTGTGTGGTTTTTTTGTATCCGAATTGCTCATGGAATTGTTTCAACCATGTACATTCCAACAATTGTACAATTGGGAAGAAAAAATAAACCTGATAGTAAAAAGTTAAAGCTGCGGTTATAATCTCTCGGTCTAAGGAAAATCTAAATGAAAAGTTGTAATAGTGGAGAGGTTTATTGTACTTTCTGAAAAGGAGAAAAACTTTATATTGTCTGTTTTACACCCAAATAATAATTTTTAAAAAGTCCATACGTTGTATTTGTATAAGATATCGCAGCATAGGGAGCTTGTTTGGTAGTTTTTCTTAATGCGCACTAGATGGCGCCCTTTACCTGCTTTATGTGAGCTTTTTTCTTAGCCTTTTTCTTTGCAGTGATCAACGCTGCTCAGCACAGTAAAGTCCTGGTGGCTTTTTTCATGATACTGCTTCAGTGGGTTTGAGGAATGAGGAACCTGGTGTACTTTTGTAACTTGAAGTGCCTGTGTGTGATTGCTTATAGATAGACTGGGAAGTTCTTTCTCTCCCTCTCTCTCTCTCTCTCTCTCTCCCTCTATCCCCCACTGAATCTATAAAGAAAGTGGCTGTAGGTACACAGTGTTTGTTGATATTTTAAGTCACAGAATGTTTGTAACTTAGGATTGGTTTTAAGATGTAGCAAATGAACTTTGTAGGAATGTCTTATAGTCTGTGGATTGTTACATTAAAGAGTATGCACAGTATGGAGTTAGATCATTGAATATAATTCCTTCTCTTTTAATATTATAAAGGTATATCCTCTGTAAGCTTCTTCTTCTTTTTCTTCTTTTTTCCTTTTTTAATTTTGACTGCTCCCGTTAGGGGTCACCACAGAGGATCATCCGTCTCCATAACACCTTGTCCTCTACATCTGCCTCTTTCAAACCAACCTATCCTCTCTCACCTTGACTCCAAAATGCCCTACTTGCACGGTCCTTCTAATAAACCAATTTTCTAATCCTGTCCATCCTCGTCACTCCTAATAAAAATTGCAGCATCTTCAACGCTCCATCTCCTCCTGTAATTTTGTCAATGCCACTGTCTCTAAACCATACAACATCGCAGGTCTCACTACAGTCCTATAAACTTTTCCTTCCACAGGAAATGTTATATTTTTAATTTAACAGGCAAGGATGAAAAATTCACATTGTACATACACATGTAGTATGTCCCGATAGAATTATTGAATGATAATAACACTACTATATATATATATATATATATATATATATATGTGCATGCATCTGTTTGCACCCACACACGTGCTTATGCTTTCGTATTTGTCCGGAGCTGCTTGAGTGGCCGCTCCAGTGAAGAGCCTGGCAAATTGTTTATCTTCCTGAGACAGGAAACGCTGACTCACCTTGCTTTACTGTCATTTCCTCAGTTTTATTCGTCACACACATGCTCACTAAGTATGGACTTGCATTTAAATAGAGCTGCTACTAGTACGCCTAATAATTATCATTTTTGATTAATTCTTAAATCTGAGCCTGAAATTGAATCCTGAAATGAGACCCACAGTAGCAGACCATTTAATTTCAGTAACTCATGAGAATGCAATCTGACTTTAATGTGAAATTTTTGGAACTTTGTAACAGTGTGGGGTGGTGACGGTTTACTCCTCAATCAGATCAACAGGCTCAAACCAAGAAGCCTGAAAATCAAACCCTGAAGTACTGTACCAGTGTCCTCTTTTGAGAGCTAAACTGAAAACTTTATAGAAAGGCTTTCCCAGATGTTCTGATCAGATTTAGGGCAGCTCAGTTTTGCCATGTTATACAGTCCAGCCATAGTCCGTTTGTGTATGTGTATGTCCTTTTATTTTTATTATTCAATTATATATAACTTTTGTGTCTGCTTAATTTGTACATGTTTGCCTTTATTTACTTCTTAATTGTTTGTTATTTAAAAAGTCTTTTTAGTTTGCATGTTCATGCTCTTTTATTCGGTTTATATTCTATTTTTATTTCATTTTATTTGATTTGGTGCTTAATTATTTTTTATTATTTCAGCAGCTTGTGTTATTTTGCTCTCTATGCTGCTTTTGAAAATCACTTTGTGCATAATGCTTAAAAAGTGTTATTATTGTTATTATTTTCATTATCTACAATTATAAAAAAAAAATTAAATCAAATCTATTTTACAATACTCACCTCTGCCCAGATCTTCACACTGATTTGATTCGATGCAGTCGTCACTAAGCCTGTGTTATAGATTATTATCAAGAATATTAAGGACCAAATATTAAACCTTAAGTTTGAGAAAGCCCTTATATAAATAAAACCTGTTATTTTGTCAGAAGCAGGTTGTAATATATTTACATTTGGAATAATGTGGGTCAAAGCAAACAGATAGATTAAAAGGCAGTATTTGTTTTGTGAAAAGTGTGTTCTGGAAATTAAGTATGAGACAGGTTGAAAATATATAAGAATAGGAATATATAAATATGCCACTCTTTGGTAGGAGTATGAGTGAATTTCAGCAGCAAACAGACTCAATAGGATTTTGTGAGCCATTTGGAGGAAGATGTAAGTGATAATGTGAGATGAATCTGAAATGAAGTTGTGGGGGAGAGAGGTGTGGACAGTGCAATGAAAAAGTTGGGCTGAAATGAGCTGCTTTGACAGGAGAAGAGAGAAATATCAAGTGGTGAAATGGGATGACTAATTGTGTGTGGGAGGTCAGTCTGCCCTGTGCTGGAAAGCCAAAAACACCCCTGTACAAAAAAGAAAAAAATGCCATTAAATTTCTGAAAACTGAAGCGAGATGAGCTGATCTCTCTCTGCTTCACTTTCATGTGCTTCTGACTCTTAGTCATGCTTCAGTGATTTCTCTCTGTGTGTCTGCTTTCCTCTCCACCTTTCTACTCTCCAAAGGCACCAATGTTATGAGTCATATATGTTGCTATTAACTATGTCTCTAATGGACTTTGTCAATTAGAGGAACTTGGGGTTTGCGATATGGTCTTGATTTTTCCTTTTTCCCCCCAGATACATTATAGAGATTTTTGTAGAATCAAGTTCTCTTCATAATTTATTGCTCTTCTCTCAGCTTTTCTTAGTGCTAATGAGGAAAGGAGATTATATTTGGGCATTTTTATGGTGCAAACTACATGTGATTTACCAGTGAAACCTTTTATTAAAATATATTTGTTTATTACAAATGCATACATTCACACACCTTCATTAAAAAATAAAAATCTCCATTACCTAGAGAAAGCTAGATAGCTCTTCTTCATGAAATAAATCTTATAAGTCAGATTATGAGCTAAGGAAAAGAAGAGATAATACTTTCACCTTTTACTTTTCATCTTATGGAATCTTGCAGCGTTCTTTCATCAAACATATTTATATATTTTATTCTAACTCCTAATTTACAAATATCTTCTTTAAAATTTGCTAAATGCTGCTGGCTTAATAGCACACGTACATCAAAGAGCTTCAGATGTGCACGTGTTAGAAATTTAATAAAACTATAGCTTTGTTAAGTCATTGTTTAACATTAAAAGGTAACAAATCAGTGTTTTACGTTTTACGATTACTAAATAATAAAGCAACTGAATAATGCAACTGAATAGTTCAGCTCATATTGTATGCATTATGATTATTATAATTTTGATATATTTTTTATAACTTTCAAAATTAGCCTAACCATCTGATATACTGTAATATATATGTTTGTTTTTCATCATCATTACATGCCTTTTATAAAATCAGATCTATCAATGGCTAAACCAGGTCTATTATTAGTTAGCATGCTATTAAACTGACCCTTTATTCTTGAAGTTAGGGATATTTTTTTTTTATTAAAATATAAATGTATATAATATATGGATTTTTATAATACAAATAAAACAAGAGCTAATCTGTGGAAAACAGGCGCTCTGTGAATGTATTTGTTCAGAGACAAGCCATATACAAACAGTATCATTAAGAACAACTTTTGAAATGCTACTTTTGTTTTTTGCCACATTTGCCCACATTCTTTGATCTCTGTTATGCTGATAATTTGGTAGGATGTGTTATGTGGTGTGTGAATAGTTTAGTCCCTTAATTAAAAATACCACATGCAGTGTGAGTTGATGGTCATACAGCACTATATTTTTACCTCTGGCTATGAATATCTGCAGTCACTGAAATCTCTTGCCAATTCTGCCTCTCTCTCTCACACACACACACACACACACACACACACACACACACACACACACACAAACAGATGCAAAATGTGTTGCTAGGTGGACTACTGTGTTAAAGCAACAACCAGTAAACCTTGTCTTTATTTCTTCAAATTACTTTATTTATTTATTCACAGCAATCTGATTAAACAAAATCCATCACACATAATTGAGTGTAATACATACATGTAAGGTGTGTCTGATTCTTGTCCAGCAGTTGATTTGTAGATCAGATTTGCCTGGTACACACAGATGCCACCTAGCGACCATGGCTGTAGACTGTTACCAGAAATGCCGTTGCTACAGTAACAATCTAAAGCCACGGTCACCATGGAGACAACAAGGGGAAGAAATGGAATTTGCATCAGAAACTGCAGATACACTGATCTGATTGGCTGGCTGGTTAAGACACCTCCTACGTGTGTAGATGAAGGGTTTACAGGAAAGGTATCATGGAATCTTCTTACTGATGTCCTCACATTCAGTCAGTAGAGGGTTGCCAGGCATCAGTAGCCATGACTGTAGACTGTTACTGTACTTTCAGGCACTTTTAGCAGTAAGCAGTCTAGAGCCAAGGTATTGATGCACTGACCTTGGAATCCATTGCAGTTGGAAAAACGTGTTGTCTGTAGAAAAACTGCATTATTCCACAACAATGGTGCATATTTTATGTTACAGAACAATGAAAATTATTGGCACAGCAATGTGTCATTCAGATGCAGTTTATTGTTGGTTTATTCACTGCTGAGATTGCTGTTGTTGAAAGTAAAGTGTGTTGTGTTATGCATACTGAATTGAGAAGCATCCTGTAATAAAAGTGCTGGTTGATCTTATAGCAAAAATGACTATGCTGATGAACATACATCAGTTAAACCCAATAATATCTTGGCTACCACCTGCTGCTGCATAGTAGGTGCATGCTTAGAGAGAATTTTAAAGTGCTCGTTGATTTATCCATCTTTAGGTAGATTTAAACCCCTGCAAAAATTTGAAAGCAGAAATTCTTTTGGAAGCTAAGAAAACTTGAAAACTTGGGCTGTTTTTTTTTCTTCATGGAAGTGTTCTAGTGCCTTCAGTGAATTAGTTAGTATATTATGCAATTACTATTGCTACTTCTAGCAGTAGTAAAACTAGGGATTATTTAAGGAAATGCTTGTTATAAAGTAGGTGTGCTTATGGGAATATATTTGTGCAGTTATAAATATCGACAAGTACGACATGCTGCCCATGGTGCTAACAACTACTTCTCACTGAACCATTATGGATTGCAAGTAATTTAATGTGATGCCATTTTGATTTTTTTAAAGTCTAGGTATATTAGGTTTCAGCACCATGGACAGTGGACAGTCCGCTAATGCTCGGTACAGCGCATGTTAGCAAGTGTTTGCACCCTGCCAGGACTCACATGCATGGGGTCGTGCTTCAGTAATTCCCAACACAACCTGGAAATTCGGTCTTGTTCAAAACGTATTTACGACTAGATAGTGCCCTCACGAGACGATGAAGCGGAGGGTTATTGGGTGTTACTCTTAAACATTTCATTCCAGCCGTGCTGGATCAATCAAAAGCTAAATATATTGTTTGCTTGGATGGAATGATGATATAAAGGCAATGCTGCCTGCATATGTAGGGATCAAAATTGGACACCCCTGCAATAGGGTAATCCCCCTTGGTGATGTCAGCAAGGAAACGACAATGGGGAAGCCGGTTTCAGCCCGCGCCAGCAGTATACCCTGCTGCACACGCAGAGATTAGAGAGAGCTAGTTGGTTCTAGGAATGCACGTAGTGTGTAGGAGGGAAGTTCGGATTGGTCGTGCTCGTAGATCACCCGCCTCATCCCACCTCCATCTCTCCCCACGCTCTGCAGCGGGTCGCAATGCGGTGGGCGGACGCACGCAGCCCTGTGTCTTTAAGGGCAGCTTGGAAGTCGTCGGCATGTGCGCAGGAATGACGCAGGACTGACTTCATCCGCAGTACGTCACGACATTGAAATTTCGGGAAAAAAAAAAAACCTGAGATAATGAGCGACACGGACTGTTTGAGATGCTGCCTATGTGGATAGAAACTGAACGAGTACCGCGGGACGATTTCCGGTCTTACGGCAGAGCACTAAAATAGACCCTGAACCAAAAATAGGCTTTGACGTTGAGCCTGAGAATAGAAAGATCCGGGGCTGAGCAGTGAAACCTTACCCCCTACATCCAGACAGCATAGTGCACAGTGCATATTGTTTTTTTTTTTAAATGCTCAATATATTAACAGCACAATATAAAAAAATCAACAACTATAATAATTTCTCAAATTTCTTCTTTTGGTTGCGATTATTACGACTTTGCATGAATACACTATTGCTGAAAAAAAATCTGGTCTATCATTTTAACGCGTCAATACCTTTTTAGCTTATATGTTAGATATTCTTCTGTATTACAGTAATTCAGATGGCAGCACAGCACTGGGTAAACGTCTGTCTCTTCTGATCTCTGATCCGTCATAGCCCATGTGCGCAAAAGTGAGTCACACTGCAGCAACTTCAAGCCACCGCAATTTGCAAAGCACAACTCGTTTTTGAGACTTTTATTTCGTAAAAAAAAAAACTAAAGCATACTCAAACATACACATGTATTACATTTCTTATATATACATGTATATATATGGACATGATATATTATTGCATTTGTAAAAAAAAAAAAAAAAAAAGATGATCATGATGAAAAGGTTACCTACCTTTTGGTGAACGTGACCCGACCTATCAGCGCTCCTGAGTGACCGCGTTTAGTATCTAGTCTATTAAACTTTACTCAATCAATCTACATTTTTTTTTGTACCTACGGACCGCATGGCCAGTGTCAAAGTCGAAACGTTGCATGTCGAAATTCACCCGCTGATTGTATCCACTCATCGGCGTGCTTCGGTAGATGCTCGTGATTTGAGCGGGTTCTCCCATCGCTCGCATTTTATAGACTCACCATAGTACTAGTGATGGAGACGGGAGGGAGGCGAGGAGAGGAGGACGAGGAGGAGGATGGGAAGGGGGGGGTCTCATTCATTGAAAAAACAGGAGCGACACCGGCGTTCTACGTGTGCTCTGACGTCACTGTGGAATTTTAGTCCACAGGAGGACGCCAAGGGTTTCGCGTGGATGGAGAGAGGGGTCAGACAGACGCACGAAAAACTCTCACAGCTGCAGCGCCAAGGTGTGAAGCACCACCGACACGTGAGTGCTTCGGATGGATGGGGAACTCGAGTGCCCTTGGTGCTGCTGTATAGCTGAGATTTTTGGCGCGAAATCCAGCTCACAAAACAGAGCATGTGCTGGGCCTAAGGTGTGTGTGTGTGTGTGTGTGAGAGAGAAAGAGATATAGAAAATGATGTCTCTCTTACGTGATCTCTCTATCAGTGTATATATATGTCGTGTATAGATTTATATGTCCATTTTTCAGATACAAAAAATACTGCAATAATCTGATACTCTATAATTGGCACGTGACTGTACTGCTAACAAGTTGCCACATTTTCCTCCATTTGTAACTAAGACTTTGGTGCAGAGAGATAGAGATGAAGAAAAAGAACCAGATATGAGCTGTAATGTCTACGGTAGCTGGGCAGTTTCACTTGTTATGAATCACTACCTTCTTCAGCTCATTGGCTTCCCGCTCGCGTTGCCAGCATCTCTTTTACTTTCTCACATTCTCCCTCCTCTCCTGTCACTTCCGCCCACTCCTTCTCAGTCCCACTGCCACCCGCGCACCCCCTCCCCCCTTTTCTCTCTCTTCCTCTCTCACACACACTTCTCTCCTGACACTAGGTTGGATATGTTCCCATTTGTCTCACCGTGGTTCAGGCTCCCCTCCTCCTTGATGAATCACCTGTACTTTCAGCATTGACCACAATGTGCACTGATTAGAACATGGCCGATGTCAGTGCTTACATTTGTTTGTGACCCTATTTGGACATTTACGAATAACAGCAATTTCATATGAATGAAGAAGGTCTGAAGAAAATCCACTCTAGTTTTGAGCTTCCTGTATTGTAATGCATATTGGGATTTTTACAACACTAAGCATGATTTGATGTAATATCCAGCCAAGGCATAATTATATATCAGAAACAGTACTAGCATTTTGCAGATCCTGCATTGAAAGTTAATGTATAATGAACGATAACAGAGTAATAATGTATGATCAGGCATGCTGTTTTAGGAAAAAATCTGGGATAAGTTGACTTGCTGCCATTACTATGCTGAAGTTCATTATTTTCCACTAATAGAATGTCTTGTTTGATATTAACTTTTTTTGTTAAGAAGGAAAAACATAACTTGCCAAAAAACTGTATATTGTGAAATCCACTGTCCCCTTAGAACCTGACTGTTGCAAAGCCCTGAAACGTGTGACTCATTCTATGTTAAATGTTAAACAAATGCCTCCTTATAAAAAACTTAACTATTCATTACATAACAACACATTTCTTACTGATATTACATGTCAAGAGTCCTTAAACCTTTGATTAATCATATTAGGCCATTGTAGGTCATTGCTTAAGTGCCCAGCAGTGTTTTTCTGTAAGTCCAAGAAATGTATCAGCTGATAATCACTTAACCACTTTTTAACATTTGGGCAGAAAAGAGACAAATCTGAACTCACTAGTTCATTAGTTGTGATTATATATATATATATATATATATATATATATATATATATATATATATATATATATATATATATATATTTTAAAGGGTTTATGAAAGTTTTCGATGTGTATTGCTTGAGGTGCAATGAAATGTAAAGCGAGAGCAGTCCACATTGTCAGCAGGCCAAGAGTCTCACATTACCATTAGATTGTCATCGTTGTCACAGTTTTGCTGGCAGGAGAGCATAGATATTTAAACAGCAGTTCTATGTTCTATGTTCTTCAGTTTTCTCTCATCGTAAAAAACATAAAATACCGGTAAGATGACTCAATGATTACCTTTGCATGAGCTAAAAGCTGATTGCATGTATAATAGAGTTTGCTTTAATGAGTAAGATTGATGTGAAATGACGCTACTCCATCTACTGTATATGGCAGTAAATTTGATTTATCAGCAAGTGATGACTGCTGTTTGACTTATTATCAGTTCTCTTTACAGGCAGTGCATGTATAAGATTTTCTCAAAACTGTTACATGTTTAATGTGTTATTAATTGTATACACTACATTTACATCTAATTTACATTTCAAGCAATTTGAAGTAGACATGTAAATGAGGTTTACATTTTAAATGAGTTATATGTTTAAAATGGGTCCTAACAAATCTTAATAAGGAATCAACATGCAATATTAAACTGCTTGTATGTTTGAATATGTGTCATATGTTTAATTAGTACACAGCTCTGCTCAAAAACAGCTCTAAAGCAACTTTTTTTTTTAATGTGTCATATAGTATATAAGTATAGTTTTACTGTCTTATACTTCTACACATCTCCTCCACACACTGTGAAGTTCATCAATATTTTCCAAAAACGCCAGAAACCCTACATGGTATAAGCTTTGCACGCTAATGAGGGATTCATTAATAAAATATAAGCACTTTAAATCAATCATCACCAGCCTACTCATCTAGAGGTATCCACTGATTCCCACCATCTCGAGCAGTGCGTAATTTGCTTCGTGAATTAAATATGAAATGCTAGTACGTCACTGGAGGCTCAGAACCCTACCTCCTCCTTTCGTTTTATCCCCCGCTCATTCACTCACCTACACACTCACTTACTCACCACCCCCAAACTCTGGCCTACTTTAACACCAGCCCTGTTCTTCACTGCATCTAAAAGGGTTTTTTTATTTTACAACTTTCCTTTGCTCTTTGATGCTCTCATGTACCCAGAGCTTAAGTCTGTTCAGTCGTCCATCATGCAGCAGTGACTGACAATGAGAGAGAGAGAGAGAGAGAGAGAGAGAGAGAGAGAGAGAGAAAAAGAAAGACAGAGTGAGAAAAGGGGGGTTGAGGATTCACCTGCAACTTCCGGCTACTCCTCCCCCATCAGTCCGTCATCAGTATTCTAAACCACTGCTCTGCTCTACTGTGGTGTTCACAGATAGTAACGCCTCCTCTTCTGGCACAGCACATCAGGGTACTCAGTTCAGTGCAATGTGAAGTAATATTTTTAATGTAAATGTGGTGCGGAAATGACGTAAAATATGCTGTTATAAAACCCAGTGAATAATGTAATGTAAAACATCACCGTTGGATAAACTGTGATTTAATATTAGTTGTGTGAATTGTAATTATAAGCATAATAATTACATATTGCATTCATAATGATAATTAAAAAAAAAAAACTATAAAAAATGTTCCCACAAATCTGTCATGTAATTATTACATTATTTTAGATTTTTTTTTATTTTCCAAATAATTTCTACCTCCCAAAGTGAGCCAGGCCCAGGCTGGTGTAGGTGTTCCCGGCTTATGTCATTAGGCAGACAGACCAAAAACTGTGAAGGGAGAAAAGAGATTTTTCTAATGACTCACTGGGTGACAAGTAAACCTTTAGGCTGAGTCACCGATTTAGCAAAAGCGCAAAATAGTAATCCGCTACTCTAAATGAACTCAATCACTCTGGTTTAGTAACTTATACCTTCAATTAAAATATAATTCTACTAAAATTATTAGGTAGAGAAAAAAAATACAGGCCCTGCACGTCACAAGCTACGCTCTTGAGTCCAAGGAAGCATTCGATTGTTGGAGGCTGAGTGAGGGAGAGGGTGAAACATATGCGAAGCGGAAGCACACGCTACAAGCGAATGCGTCATTCTTTCATCCTAACCTGTTCTCTGGAGGCCAGAAGCAGGCAGAGAGAGTTTCACACCTCTGCCAATATCCTTTTTATCTCTTCAGCTGATTCAAATCTGGTGTGTCTCAGCACAACAGTACACAAAAACCAAGCCATGTGAGCTACTGTGCTGCATTATATATTACAGATTGTATTTATTTTTACATACAAATTTACTTGATGTGTATTAGACATGTTTCTCTCCCAGGGTTCGTGTTCACATAATGTTTTGGCAACATGTGTCATAGAAAGTACAGTATAGTTTAAAAGTCTAAAAGATGATAGTTTGTTTTGAGAATGAGACATGGTTTGCAGTCAAAGTTACATAAAAATAAATATAAAGGAGGGAAGTATGTTGAGAATTTTGGAAGCGATTTGATTTGATAAAAGTAATTGGGAAAAAGAAAAGGGCAGGTTATGCAACTTTTAAGTTGCAAAGGGGGGGGGGGAGTATGTTGAGAAGTTTAGCTAGTTCGGTTTATAATATAATGATAATAAATATAATAATATATAATATACAATAATAATAATAATAATAATAGCAATAATAGTAGAAAAGCTGCTTTAATAGTGATTGTAAGGTCGGTTTATTGGAGAGTGCCAGGTGCACATTGTGCAAAAAATCAGCCAGAGAATAGGCAAGTGCATCATGCATTGTGCAAAATTGGGACAGAAAACATTATTTCTGTGGCCTTTTTACTTATATGAACTGATGTTCTGGTTGCATTACTAGACTGGTATGAGTCATTTAATCTACTGCGTGGTGAACTGCTACCCATGCGGTCAGTCTGAATACTCCTCTACAGTCAGTGTTGCAGTGCATTTGTAATTGTGCGGCTGCTACATCCCGTTATTTGTCATTTCAATAGGGAATCCATTTCCTATAGCAAGATGGTCCATCATGTACCTGTGGGTTTTTTCTTTTCCTCACATCTCACTGCCTGTGGTTTACTGCAGCATTAGTGGTCCTGTGAATCTCTGAAGGATATGTTCACACTTTCATCAGGTACACATTCTGTTTTGATAAGTGTATTGTGAAAGACTTTGCTGGTTGTGGAATCAGTCATATTTTTCTCCAAATAACTGAAACATTTACTGTAACATGGTGATGAAAAGAAAACAACCTAAGATCCATAGCCTGGTGCATGTAATGCATGTAGAAAGATTTGTAGTATCACTGAGTCTTATGTAGTATTTAAATGGAGTATCGTCTTATTTATTAACTGTTTGAAGTCAACTTCTACCCAAGTTCAGTACCAGCAATGAAAAATAACGTAACAAAGAAAGTCTGAAGTGGGTTTTCCACTTTACCCTGAAATGATAAGAAGCATCACATGACACTAAGAGCCTAATTGAGCTGAATCATTATTTTACATTTTACATTATAGACAGGACAGGAAATGAAAGTTATAACGTATGCAGTCAGCTAGAGTTTTATGTCTTTGGTAATTTTAGGTTAAATTTACTTAATTTTTTAATAACCTGTCAGTTTGCATATCATAATGTACTAGTCATCACATTTGCTGTCTAATTATTTTCATAAAACAGTGAAAATGCAGTTGAAGGACTAGATTGGCTAAGGTCAGTGATTGACAGAAGGGAAAGGATATTCTATTCTTCTCACTTGTAGAAAGGTTTTCATACCTATGTATGGAAAACCACAATGGAATAGTTAGACTATGACAGGGATTTGAATTAACTTGGACAGACTATTGCACTGCCAGAATGATCATTCTTATAAACTGTTGTTTAGTTGAAATAGTCCACCATAATCATTGCAGTTCAAATGTATTTACATAATAGTATTTCCCCCCGTTTCCCATCTCAGTCAGTCACTCACCAATCCCCATGTACCAGCCAGCTATCCTAGCTATTCATTTGCTACAGCTATTACCTAGGGGGGTGAAAGTTAACATGTGTATCTGCTGAGAAACATAAAATCATTCAGCTATTATTTTTCAAACCACTGCTCATGCTGCATTATTTATAACATATTTTAAGAATATTGTCATCTGCCCTCTTCCAGAAACATGACACAAACCACATGATTGATAGTGGAGGAAAAGTATACTGTATACTTCTCACCCAGCAGCCAATCCAGCTGTCTTGGTTCTTGGTTATTAATGGCATCACTGGAAGTCAAACTCACTGATGATAAGGTGATTGTTTTAGGTTGAGTTACTTCTAGATAACATTTGTAACAGAAGACATTGCCACACAGCAGATTTATAGAATCTGGATGTTGATTTAGATCTACATTGAGCTTTCATTTGTCATTAACCACAAAGCTATTTTGACATGTACTGCTGTAGTGAACGCATGGAAGTTGAGCACAAGTGATGATAAGTAACATTTTTGCATATTGAGTGAATGGGTTCACACTATAGACCATGCTACATGATATTACAGGTGTGGGGGAAAAATAATACCATCATCAACATATAAAGATTTGGCTACCAATTGGTTTTTCATTAAAATGTCTGGCAGACACTTTTATCCAGAATGCTTGTAAGTGAAGCAGACACAGATGAAGGTTACAAGACTTGGCCATAAGCACAGCTGTCATTTTACCTTTTTTTAATGATGAAAAACCCAAAATGCAGTCAATGGTGAAAAAAGAATGATTGCTGCAAAACAAAAAAGATCCCCTGGGCTCATAGACAGTGTTACTGGCATCTTAAATTGGAATCCAGTCAAAGCTCTGGAATATTATTCCAAGGTGGAATATTCTTGAGAATACTGAGCCTGGAGATCTGGAGAAACTCACAGCTTCAGTGAATTAACACCTGCAGTGTTTACAGAAATCCAGATGTGTAGAAATAAAATGAATCTCACACTGTTTATTGAACATTAAACATTTTGTGGTGTTGATTTGTCTAAAAGCCCTCTGAGGTTTGCAGAATGCATGTTGAGCTCCTTTTATTGTCTCTGACAACACACACGCACACACACACACACACACACACACACACACACACACAGCCAATGCATCCACACTTGTTCTCTTTCTTTCTGCTGTTGCTGTCCACACAGTACATGACTCACAGGAATGACTCATCCCCTTCCCCTCCCCCACTACACACGCGCGCACACACACACACACACACACACACACACATATCATTGTATTATCTCCATGGGTAACCTTGGCAAAGCCAGAGAAAAAGAGACAAGATTTTTAAAATTATGTCTTGAAATTATTTGTCTATTACCCTCAATCCCATAATATCATATACCAATCAGCCATCACATTAAAACCACTGACAGGTGAAGTGAACAGCATTGATTGTGTCATTACAGTGGCACCTGTTAAAGGGGTGGTATATCTTAGGCATCAAGTAAACAGTCAGTTGTCAAAATGTATCATTTAGAAGCAGGAAACATACACATATGCAAGTGTTAGGATCTAAGAGACTTCGACAAGGACGGGTTTTGATGACTAGATGAACAGGTAAGAGCATTTTACAATGACAGGTCTTGTGGGGAGTTCCCAGTATGTGGTGCTGAGTGGTTTAAGGAAAGGATACGATAAGCTGCAACAGGGTCATGCATGCCCAAAGGTCACTGATGCATTTTGGGAGCTAATGCTTTGGGTAATTTTCTGCTTGGAAACCTGTCATTCATGTGGATTTAACACATTCATCTACATAAATAATGGGGAAGACCAACTAAATCGATTTATGCCATTGTTTTTACCTGATATAGTGTCTGTGTCATGTCCTGGACAAACAAGTCCAATCCATGGAGGTCCAACCTCACAACTTAAGGGACTTCAGACATCTTGGTGTCAGATACCACAACACACCTTCAGAGGTCTTAATGGAGACCCTGATGGGTCAGAGATGTTTATGTAGCATAAGGGGGACTTCAACAATATTAGGCAAGAGGCTTTATGGCTGATCAGCCTATCCTATGTTGTAGGATTTACTTTTGAACAGTACCTAAAATGGCTTTTTTTATGTTGCTATATGTGTGAGAACATATTTCACTAGAGATAATTCCTATAAAAATACTAGGATTTCTTTTAATCCAATAGCATGAGTCATTTCTCTATCAAATCTGTGCCATAGAAACAAAGTGATTGACATGATGTACACTTTTCTTCTCGCTTCAATTTCTTTATATGCTAAGCATGAAATTCAAACTTACACTTATAAAGAACAGCGTATTAATTTTTATCACCACATTATTTGTGCTCACAAATAATTTATTTGTGCTCAACAATGTTCATTGTTAAAAGCGCTATACAAATAAAAATGTATTGAATTAAATATAACTGCATTATTAGCTTTGATCTGGTGTGCTCACATTTTTTCTGACCAAATGTGCACAGCTGTTGCTAAGGAAATAATATTATAAACTGTTAAAGATATGCAATCTATGAATATATTCAAGCAAGAGGGTACATGCATTGATCATTGAATAAACAGCTACAGTTTTACACTGTATTTATGTCCAGATGGACTTGACACTAAAGAAAATTCGATTGGCAACTAGATTTAAGTAGATCTTTCTAGTGGTATTGATTTAAATCGACATGTTGACAAATGCTAATTGGTGATGAAGCCAAATAGGTTTTCATTACTGCAATCAATGTCATTACTGCAGAGAGACGTTCCTTTACTCAACACTGAGAGTGAAGAAAAGGTCAAATCAAATGAGGTTCCTAGTAGAACCTTATTAGGAAAAAAATACCCCTCTTATATTATAAAATTAAGTTCTTGTCTATTTACAAACATTTTCTAACAGTCCACCTGACTGTAAAGTCTCAGTCAGAGGTAGGCCTTAATTGTTCCTGCTATTTAATTAGTGCATTTTAATGATTGGCATCATTAGTTTGACCAGATTCAAAGTGCTCACATGAGCTCCAACTGATGTGATACAATAAACATAAGAATGTGGTATTTATTACAGTTATTTGTTAATACAGACTACTGTATATGGCATCTGTGACTGATAGATTTATCCAATAAGCCTTGAATGAAATAATTATTATAGTAATTGCTATAATTTTTTTGAACCAATCAACAGCACTGTGGTATGAATCTAGTTATCCAGCTGAAGATAAGGTTGGGAGCTGAATGATGAGGTTATTCAATTTACCATGGTTAATATATTACAATGTTTAATTTAGCAGGGAATAATAGACATTTAGAGTCAGAAGAGTTGTAGTTATTTAATAGTCAAGTCAAGAGGCTTTTATTGTCATTTCTACTATACAGAGTGGTACACAGTACACATTAAAAACTAGACAAGGTTCTGGAGGAACCAGTAAACCTACTGTAAATATACGACCAGTAAACCTACTGTATACTCTGAATATACAGTACTGTGCAAAGAGAACTGTATAAACAGACACAATGCAGTGCAAAAAAAACCCAGCAGTTAAACAATGTAATGCGGTCAAGTATAAATAATAATAACAAACACAATTAAAGGTAATATTAGTCCTTAGTCTTTAATATACAGCAGACATATATACAACTGATTATGTCAACTGCACCTGTAATAAGATTTGAAGAGTACCTTTGAACTTGGGCTTATGGACAACTGTTTTACTTTTAGAGTGTACTTACTTTCTACAACAAAACAAAAACTATACTAGTCCAGTTGACCTTTTTTCTGCATTCACATGTATTAGGCAAATGTTATTAAAAATTGATCAATGCTGATAGATGGACATGAATTGTTTTATATAAAGAAGACAAGCAGCAAATAAACAATGGACATTATAATGCTTAGACAGACAGACATGATTTCTAACTGATACAAAAACTACTAGGAATGTAGATAATTACCAACAGTCACCACAAGATGTCAGTATAAGTGCTTAAAAAAAGGCAAAATGAAGCATCGTGAACACACTCGCATGGTACAAGAAGTGTGATAGGTTCCTGTGTGTGCGTCATCGTCCTTGTCTGTGTTTGTGACCATATCTGTCATTTTTTACTTACTGCACGTCAACACTACATCATTATGGACATATTACTAGTGACGTGTTACAGTGAATGGAAAGCAACAAAAAGACTTTTAAATCGTTTAATATATTAATATTCATATAATTTGGTATGCCCGTTTTTGCTTTTATGACAAGCATGCACTTAAGCTCACACAGATGTGCCACATGTTTAAGTAAAACCTGATCATCCATGTTAGTTTAAATCTATTTACATGCAGTATGTAAACAACTGTTAATGTAAGAGATAAGAAAAAGAAAATAAAAAATCTTTTTTTCTTTTTTGTACATTAAGGCACTGACATGAATAAGATTAAATCAAATGTATATTGTGACATATTAATTGTGCAAGGATTCTAGAGATTTTAAGGATTTGTACAAGGTTTCTGTGTGGTCACAAACATTTGGCCCATACACTTTATATCTCTGTATCTTTCATTTTGAGTATATTTATTTAGATTATTTTTTGTTGCATTCTTATATCTAACAACCTTTTAATGTTAATATTTGACACCTGGTTTTCTTGGTGAATACGTGCAGGTGATGATTTATCCACTCTTTAAACTACTACAGCAATCCTTGCATGCAGCACTAATGAAGCCACAGTGCTTAGTCAGTTTTCTATCAAATCAGCAAAATAAACTAAAATTGAGTAAATACAAGCAGCACATGATACACAAAAATGTGATTTTACAGCATTGAAATAAAAATATATATTTTATTTAGATTTATAGTGCGTATAGTGGACGTAGACGTATAGTGGCTTAAAACAGTGTACCCTAAAGAATGCCATTCAAAATATTTTAATAATCGCTTTTTTAGTATAACAATTTCGGCTTTTAAATATTATCCTGTTATATAATGTATATGTATACTAAGTAGCATATTAACCTAAAGTCCTAAAATTCCTGTAAAATTTTTTGAACAACATTTATTCTAAATCTAAATAAGTAAATAAACAAAAATATAATAATTACTTAATTAATAAGGAGAACAGCAAATAGTTTAGCAAGAGTTTCCTGAGGATAATGAGATGTTAGTTAAGTGACAGTTGGCAGGGCTCTGTGATGATGGAGAGCCAGAGAGTCATCACTGGAATGCACCTGATGTATGTGAAGCATAGGTAAAAATGGCATTGTTTACTCTTACTAATGGAAAATCTCTGACAGGGTATCCAGATGAGATCACATCTGAGATCCCAAATTTGAGGCAGCAAGACTTTGAGCATTGAACAACCCCAAGTTGGTAAAAAGTTTGCTGCAAACGAGCTGCTACTGTACAGCAAGACCTGGCCCTGTAGGCAGGAAAAATATTTGACAGATAATATCTTTGGTTGACAACAAAAATGATACAAAATGAGTCAACAAAATTCACATCACAAGAAAACAAATTATAACATTATTGCATATATCTTACTGGTGTACTGAACTACAGGTACAAAAATGACTGAAATACCAATTTTGATTTCAGTGGCACTTTAATCACTTGGCAGCCACTAAAAAAAATTCTTAGAAAATTTCTCTCAATTCCCTCGTATCAATGAGTGTGAACTAGTTCTTATATTTTATTAAAATATATACAGTAAAGTGTGGGTGGACAGACGATGACATTACTCATATTCATTTCCATCTGCCACCACTTGGACTTTGTTTAGGGAACATTGGTCAAATGCAAGCTGTTCCAGATATGTGTAAACTATTTTGCTGCCATGTTGTCTCTCAGATACTGCAATTTCCTGTGAGCTGGCCCAGCTGGAAAAGCATTGGCAGGGTGAAAAAAATTGCTCTCATAGGTTGGTGGGTTGTTGTGGATCAGCCACGTTCACAAAGCTAAATATGTTTTCAGCTGAGGCAGGAAAGAGTCTCAGACCAGAAGACCAGCTGAGGTTATTAATCTGAGTCATGCATCGTGCGGGTACTTATTTGTTCTTGAAGCTGCAGCATTAGTGATAAGACTTGATTATGATTCATCAAATGCTCCTGCCTCCGGATCTCTCTTCATGAAATGCCACTTGATAGAATTGATAATTGGTTCGCTTTGTGGTATTTCTTTTTCCAATTACATACCTTGAGCTACGCAACTCTGTGACGTTATTTGACATGAAGAGAACCTGAAAGTGTTCCCAGTATAGCGCTGTACAAATATCAGCGTCCATGTGTTTATCTGAACTGTAAAGTGTCTATATAACATTAGGAAAGTAATTGTAAATAAAATAAATACAGAAATTGAGAAGTAACAAACTGTCTTAATGAATTAAGGTATATGACCTGCATTAATTGTATTCCACATGTAATGGTTTGAAATGTACATAAATATTGTATCTTGTTCATCGCCTTATTAGACACAAAATGGAACAAATCACACCTTTACTACCATCTTTCATCTTTTCAAATGGCTCTTCGAAGCAGTAGTTTCTTTTTGGCCTTAAGTGTTCTCATTCATCTTCATAATTTCAATTACTTTATCTTTAACTAACTTAAAATGCTCCTTTTTTTACTGTCCTCCAAATCGACAGTCTGTTCAATGACAGTTTAACAACGATTTTAACTGAGAAAATCAAAGTTGTTTTAACAAGTTACAGGTAACATTCAGGCCAATTATAAATCACTTGTGTCTTACTTAAATAAAACATTTGTATCTGGAGCTTCTGGACCATTGCGACTGAATACTACACAATTTTTCAGTCTTTTTTTACATTTTTTTTGCTTGCTGACCAATAATGAACTAAAATTAAATGTAAATGTAAGAGAATATAGACAGAAATAATTTTTTGTTATTATAAATTATTTATAAATATTTGAAAAATTTCAGAGAGTTGAATACTTTAACAATCCACTGTGTGTGTGTGTGTGTGTGTGTGTGTGTGTGTGTGTGTGTGTGTGGTGTGTGTGTGTGTGAGAGAGAGAGAGAGAGAGAGAGACTAGCACAGCTGATTCTTTTTAGCTGGCCACTGATTGAAAAATCTCAGGATAGATTATGAAAAAACAATTATCATAGTGTAAAAAATATACAATATATTTTCAGAAAAGTGACATGACCAAGCGTTGGGCTACTGTTTTAATAGCTTGCTAGCAACTTATTTGTCAGCCACACAAAAAAAGTGAAATTTTCTCAGCCTCTTTTTAAAATGCATCTTACAGGGGCCCTGGCAGTTTAGGTATTTTAATTAATTGCTTCCATAGCTTATACCTAGATCAAGTCCTCTGTGCTTTTAGTACTACCAGTGCCATATGAGATGGCAACTCTCGGAAAGTCAAATTTTGAAAACACTCCAACATCCAAAAAGTCATAGTGTTGTATTTAAAAAAATATATATTATCAGAGAGTGAAAGCCTACAGCACTGAATTTTTAACATCCGATGTTTAAACTGTCCAATACATTTTCTAAAACCTGGGCAATCTGAAAGCAGAAAATGCAGTGGATGACCCAAAAAACTGTCTACATCTGATGAACAATAGTAAGTCATTTCCTTAAGGGACAGAACGAAATCTAATGCTTGCTTAGCATCTGGCAGAGTCATCTGGCACAGAACTTCGCAATTCAGCTGCAGCTAAGAAACCGTTTTTTTTTTGAAAGGCAAAGCAGGGGACAATGTATTATGTTAAAGATCAGAACAGAAAGTCTTGTTAAACCAGATTTGAGATTTCTTTCTTACATAACAGCACTGGAATGTAAGAAAAACTGATGAGAAGTTAGATGCACGACTTCTACAGGTTACCGTGTTTAATAGTGGAGGTTCTGTTGTGATTTGGAGTGCACTTAGTGAACATAGTAAAATAGTTGAATAATGAATTAGGAGAAAGTTAAAGTAAAAATATGTGGTAAGAAATTCCTTGAGAAACATAATGACACCAAAAATGTGGGACAAAGAATTTCAGACAAAGTCCTGAGTAGGCTAGTAAATAGTAAATCTGTCAGGATGTTTTGAGATATTTAACACAGAGGAATTTCATTTGTGTCTTTTTAGTATGCACAAGTTATTTCCAGTCCACTAATCTGATTGGATAAGTATTCTAAAAGTGTTCCAAGAGTTCAGATGTTCAGTGTAACCGCATTAGTATTGTGTTCACATTTTGTACTACTCCAATAGTATGTGTTTGTAAAATTACAATTCTGGTAATAGTCCATCTACTATGCAGCCCTACAGCTTGTCAATCAGTCTCTGCATTCCATGGAAACATGCAACACTATCTAGCTTAGATTTTTTGGAAATGAATTTTGCTGACAATGCGAAAATAAACAAGATATTTGGCCATACAGTGTCTAAACGTCAGTTTTATAAATATGAATTTATTACTTATCGAACTGTCGTATAAATGCAATAATGCAGGAATATTTGTAGTGTGTGGGTGTAAGGGGACTTAAAAATAATAAAAGATATGTTCACTATGACTGGATACTGTATTATATTAATAGATTTCTCCCAAGAGGTCACAGCTGCTTCATCTCACACTCAATTGCAGCTCATTTCCCCCCATTTTTTTCTAAAACAGATTTTATTATCAAAATACAGTTCTCCAAAGTACTTCAGATAAAAAAATCTGAATTATTAGAAAAAACCTAGAATTCTCCTACATTTCATGCTTACAATAACTCACTTACTTGAATCAAAATCACATCAGCTGTTTCTAAATAAAATCTCTATAAACCTAGATCCTTAAAGGTTTTCTATATGAGATCATTTTTTATTAGATATTAGATTTTTATATTATATATCATTAAATATTTTTATATAGGTTTTGTTTTGCATACATTTGAAAAATGTCAGTAAAGTATGTGTTTGTGTGTGTATGTTTGGAAGTGAGTTGGAGGTCCAGTGCTCTGATCAGTCAGCATTTGCAGCTTTTGGAGTTCCTCAGACAGATGCTTTTCGAACAACTGCCAGCAACTTAAAACTAGCAAGTGACTAAAACCTTCTGCTAGATTTTCAGATATGATTTTATATATATGTGTGTGTGTGTGTGTGTGTCTGTGTCTGTGTGTCTGTGTTTGACCTTACAGTGGTTTGGCTTCCTCTGCAGCATGGCCAGAGTCACGTCCCCCAGCACAGAGATGGTGGGAATGTGGTCACTTTGGTTGAGACCAACTCATAAAATCAGCATGCTGGCACTGTCCTACTTCCCCTGAAAACAGGGAACCAGACACTGAAAGGAAAGCCACACAAGTACATGGCTTTATGAGAGTTTCTGAAACATTTTCAGTTACACACACAATGTGGATCATCTGATCTGAAGGTCAGGACCTTTCTAAGCTTCCCTCTGTAATCTGCTCATCTTAACAAGTTTCAGTTCACCCACTATACAGTTTCCCTTTACAAAGATAGACTTTTACCTTTTAACCTTTTTTTTTTTTATCTCAGAACATATTGTCGCAGGAAATGATAGATATATCAGTTTTACCCCAAAGAAACATTTTGTATGTATGTAGCTGTTCTTTTTTTATTTTATTTTATTTGGAAACAATCTGCCCTTTTCTGTTTTTGTTACATGACTCAAAATACTCCATGGATTCATTAGATCCAGACGTACATTCCACACTCGTAACAACAAACTGATCACAAATTATGTAGGAAAGTTTATTCTAGGAGTTTAATGGGAGCAAAATATTAATAACAAATATATACTGCTTAATTTTTGTTTGACACTATAACATTTTTTATAAGCTTTGAAAAATGCCTTTCAAAGAAAAGAAAATAGCACTTTGATTTGGTAAAAGATTTTTTATTTTATTCATTGATTGAGATTTAAATTTACCATTTTGTGCAAACAGCAAAGAGACCAACTATGTCAATTGTGCTTTCATATTACTTTGTAATGAAATAACAGTACTAAATGTTTAGACCACTTGCCTCTACTGTATGTCATAGATGAGAATTAGAATAATTACAGATATTATTTTAATTAATATTAAAGGTTTATTGCATTTCCTAACTTCTGGAGGTTTTATATAAGATTTTGTGATTAAAAATGTGGGGACATATTCTTTTCTTTAGCTGTTTTATTTGTCGCATTTTGTTTCTTTAGTAAACATTTTTGAGATAACAGATACGTCATGATCCAGTCAGCTTGCATCCAAGATGAACACAACGTAAATGACCTTGCCTAATCAATATTTGCAAATAATGAATATATATGTACATACATGCACATGTATACATAGAATATTATGTTATATTTAAAATAAATGCAGGCATGAGGTAGTGAGTAGATTCTAGTTCAGTGGAAATTAACGGTGCAATATAGATTGTATGTAGATTATACACAATAGATTATACACTATAGATTGCATTGTGCAGAGGTCAGAGATCATACAGTAATTCTACAGTAATGTGCAAAGAGACATGGTAGAGAATGAAGTAAAGGACAAGTAATGTGTTAGTACAAAGCAAATGACAAGGGACAGAGTGCAAACAGTATTAATAATGTAAACAGTAAAAAAGAAATGTAACTGTTGACTGTATATGTTATCAATTTACCCCATAAGCATGGTAAAAAAAAAAGTAATTGTACAAATCAGCTTCAGCAGCGTTTTACTGTTTAATGTATAAACATGCTGGCACATTAGAAATTGTTAAGCACAGCAGGTCAAATTAGTATCAAATGCCCATTTTCTCCTCTCAACTTCACAATGTTTCCCTAATTTAACAAAATAAGTAATGGTTACACAAAAATAGTAATATAAAAAAGAAATGTTAATTTCCAGTGTTTAATGTTTTCAGTGTAGCAAGGAATTAAAGCAGATTTTTATGGTGAGTTTGTGAGTTTATAATTAATTTATATATTTTAATATTTTCCAGTGATTTACATTGCAATGTCCAAAAAAAATTCAGAATTTGTTAAGGAACAGATTTAGATTTATATTTTGAATTAGATTTATAATATCTTATATTTTCAGTAAAAAAATAAATAAAACATGCTGAAAACTAAAAAGAAATATGACCATAATACCTTTTAAACAGGCTTTAGTCAGAAACAGGCTTTAGTCATACACACACACACACACACACACACACACACACACACACACACACACACACACTGTGTGTTAAGAACTGAAGACATAACAAACCCCTTACACTTTACACCTGTATTATTATTTATTATTGTTGTTGTTATTATTATTATTTTTATTATTAGTTATTAGTAAAATATGTGCAATATTTCCTTATTTCCCACTGCACATATATTCCATTGTACATAGTCAAGTCAAGAAGATTTTATTCTCATTTCAACCATATATACGTGACGCAGTACACAGTGAAAAGAGACAACGTTCCTTCAGAGCCCTGGAGCCACATAAACCTATATAAAACAGCATAAGACTACATAACAGAAAAACACTAAGCTAAGGACTAAAATAAGTTGTACACGCCATATAATATTATTTCATATTATTATATTTCAGTGCAATTATCTTTTGTTTATCCTTTTGTTTATTCTTACATTTTCCTATTGCTGCTGGTCTCTGAGAGATACCAAACAAATTTCGTTGTATCACTACAATAAAGTGTCTAAGTCTCTAAGTCTGAGTCTATATTAATGGTTTCTATCTGTATTTAAGCCTCTGTTTATAAATCTACATTTATATTTTATCTCAGAATTTAAATTATATAAAACTGAAGTAACTTTAAAGTGTTAGTTATTATAGTTATTATTTCGCTAATAATACTAATGAAACTTATAAAACTATCATTCTTTTCTATGTAATCTTAAAAAAAAATGCTTAATAATTATAATTGTAATTGAATAACATTTTCTCATAAACCCAATGAAATGAGCTGTGTCTCCTCTGTAATTAATAAGAAGCAAATAAAACCATCAAGCACAACAGTGAACAATGCACAGGAAAGCATTTCATTTGAGGAATTAGAATTATGATTTATGCGTGCATTATTTATTGTTCTTGTTTGTCCTCAATGTCCTGCTAAAACAGGACCTCTGTATGAGGATGTAGTCTGCTGTGCGGTTTGCCGATGTCAGTGTTAAAATGTAGTTGTCCTTTAGGTGGACATGTGTTTGACTCATTGTTAACACTTGTTCCAGTGAAATGTTTTGGCGATAAGCCATAGCAGGAATAAAACAAAAGGTGAACTGTAGCAGCAGCGAAATCCTATCGCTAAACATGTTTTGTAAAGCAGGTTAGGAAAGCTTTGAATTCAAATGGGCTCCTTAATGAGAGATGTGAGTAGATGCTATAGTATATACAGAGGGAGATGTGTGTGTGAGGGGGTGTCTTTTGTGGGTGCTGATGCACCAGTGGCTGTTGAGTTTATACAATTATAATTGAATACCATTACAGATTTTGGTATAACACACACACACACACACACACACACACACACACACACACACACACATTCACTACCATGCCATCTAACTGTTAGATAGTCCCAATCTTAAATCTACAGCTTTCTCTTTAGAGGATTAATAAATATATGGACCACGTAATATAGATATATTATAAAAGTATTTAATTGTCTATGTGTCATTACATTTTTTTTTTGTGTATTTATTTTGTAGTATGTACAGTTTTTTACATAAGTGGTTTGTGTGTGTGTGAGTGTGTGTGTGTGTGTGTGTGTGTGTGTGTGTGTGTGTGTGTATGTATGTATGTGTGTGTGTGTGTGTGTGTGTGTGTGTGTGTGTGTATGTATGTGTGTATATGTATGTGTGTGTGTGTGTGTGTGTGTATATGTGTGTGTGTGTGTGTGTGTGTGTGTGTGTGTGTGTGTGTGTGTGTGTGTGTGTGTGTGTGTGTTATACCAAATTTGGTAGTGAAATACAATTATAAGTAATTCTCTAGAAAATGCTTGTTTTGTTGTTATACTGGATATAGTTAACAATATCTAATATGGAAAATGTTCAATGTTGTAAACTAATTTCGATTGTGAAAGGTAGAATCTTATTTACAAACCATAAAATAAAGTTTTACAGCTGTTTCAGATTAGAGAATAAAATGGAAGATTGATATAATATTTACATATTACATTGTTTTTAGCTAGTGATTTGTCTGGTTAACCTTTTCTTTTTTTTTGTAATTAGCATTTTCACATCATTCATTTCATATCCTTTCATCATCACAGAATAAGAAAATCTATTTCATTTTTTTTGCAATAAAGAGTAACAAAGTCTAGAAATATTAGAAATCTTATTTACCATTACATTTCATGAGATAAAACACAGAAGATATTAATGTCAGCTGTTGTATGTTTTGTCAAGAAAGGAGTTAGATCAAACTTCTGTAAATACTTCCTTACATTTTTAATGATCAAACCTTATAGAGTTGTAGGTCATTCTGTAAGATATTCTATCTTATAGTAAGAAAAAGAATTACTTATTTTCTTTGTTAATTAAGGCTTCTTAGTTTCCTTAAATGGAACCATTCCAAATTTTTACACACATCTGAAAGTACAAATCCCAATTTGTTTTATTATAGACAACACTGAGAATATATTTCTCAAATCATTTATCTAGTGTATTAAGTTACACTTTATAATGTGCATCGTATATATCTGTGATATGAAAGTGACTGTGGATTTGGTGTAAGGGAAGTAAGAGTATGTGCTAGTGGCTGTTAGGCACGTCTCCTCTCACCACTACTGTTTAAATCACCATGTGACTAACACATCAGATTGTCTCATGTAAGGAAATTTATGTGACTGTTATTTATGTAGTTGGTTTTGAGTTGAATATAAAAAAGGTATGATGAATGATTAGAATAGCAATGATACACTACACGTTCAAACATACTGACCAAAAAAAAAAACCCACCATAAATGAAGCACAAAGAAGTGTAGAGAAACGTATGTCAATGTCATAATAAATAGTGGGTTCTTTTTCCAATCTTTCTGTATATGGAGAAAAACTAATTGTTCTGGGAGTTCTTTGTCCCTGTGGTGCCTTAAAAAAATAAATAAAGTGCAATAATATGGATTATTAATAGAGAATGCATGACAGGAATGTAAATCTCTTTTAACAGGGGTGTCAATCATTCTCATAACAATTTGATTTGAATACAGTAAAGACTGACACTATACTCCATTATTAGAAAGATTATTCATGTGTATGCTTCTGGTAGTATTTCAGCATTTTTTTGCTACCTGCTGCTGTCTCCAAGGTTAGCACCTTGAAATATTTTTTTTAATCTACCAAATATTCAACATAAATTTTAGCAGTGTCTGCCAGTGTAGTCGTCAGAGTCAGAATTCACTTTCATTTCACATTTTGATCTTTAGAATTAAACATAAAGCAACAACTTCATCTAAGTGATATGATCATATAATATGGATATTTTTATTGTTTATGTCACAGTACAGTTTTCTGGGCTATTATGAATATCATGAATGAATTTTTTCTTTAATACAGGTTATTTTAAATGCAACAAACTGCCATTTTATTACACAGCCTATATACTGTGATACGCTATAGGAACCAAATTATTAACACCTCACTTTTAAAGCCATACAGTATGTGGTTCTTCCTCAAATGGGTTCCACAAATATGGAGGAACACAATTGTATAGGATGTCTTTCAACACGGTAGAATTACATTTTCCCTTCAACTGAACTAGGAGACGATGACCTTGTGCACAAAAAACAACCTACATGAAGATATGGTTTATGGTTATATAGTGGTTGGAGTGAAGATCTTGAGTGGCCTGCTATAGAACTGACTCGACCTTATTGAACACTTTTGGAATGAACTAAAACGCTGATTGCACCTCAGTACCTGATTTTACTAAAGCACTTGTGGCTGAATGAGAACAAAGCTTCACATCCAAACTCCAAGTCGAGTTGAATATCTCCCAGAAGACTGGAGGTTTATTATAACAGCAAATGGGGATTATATATTTGGTATATATGGGAAAGCTGGTGTTGGATCTGTGATGATCTTAAATGTTGAGCTATTTTATGAGTTGCTCAGTAGCTCCTAGTTTTATCACCACAAATGACTGTAGAAGACTGTAGAAAGGACATTACTCATAATCTTAACCTCCAGTCCTTATGTTAGTTCTCACTCTCCAGTGTTCTGTATTGTTTAAAGATTTATGATCACACTCTTGATGTCACCCAAATGAGGATGGGTTACCCTTTTGAGTCTGGTTCCTCTCAAGGCTTCTTCCTCATAACATCTAAGGGAGTTTTCTCTTGCCACAGTCACCACAGCTGCTCATCAGGGATAAATACACACCAGTCACCTTAACTGTTGATTTCTGTAAAGCTGCTTTGAGACAATGTCTGTTATGAAAAGCGCTATAGAAATAAACTTGACTTTACTTGACTTGACTTGATATAGTGAATGGGATTTTCAAAAAGCACATATGTATTTTATGACCAATTATCTACAAAACTTTGTCCATGTATAGTGTACATATATCAGAGGAGTGGTAGCTTAGTGGTTAAGGTGCCAGGTTACTGATTGGAAGGTCAGGGGTTCAAGCCCTGGTATCACCAACCTGCCACTCTTGGGCCCTTGAGCAAGGCCCTTAACTCTCTGTGCTCCAGGGGCTCCATTTTATGGCTTACCCTGTGCTTTGACACCAGCTTCCGAGCAAACTGGGATATGTGAGTCAAGAATTTCACTGTGCTATGATGTATATGTAAAAAATAAAGTCTATTCTGTTCATAAATTGTAATGTTGTAATGTAATTGTAATGTAAAATTTTTTTTTTACAAATGTGATGATTTTTTTAATCACTGCATCCAGCCTTAAAGTTAGGGTAATCTAAATGGCAGATTATACACTTAATGTTATTATTGTAATAATACAAATTCCGCAACCACATTACAATTAACATATTAAGGACACTGTAGAAATCAAATATACAATGCGTAAGTGTAACAATTATTTGAGTACATACTATATGTCACCAGTAGGCATGATCCTGACATTTCACATACATTTTTTAGGTTTTTAAATTGTGATATTTACAAAAGAAGTACAGCAAATGAAAGGTTTACTTGTTTTTGATAACATTATAGTTTCAACCTGCCTGAAATGTAATATATCTGAAATCATAGAAGCAGCCAAATTACTTACAGTATTTATTATTTCAGATATAATTTTGCAAGCATGTCCAGATGTACATGCCTTACACTCTTAATTAATGTCAGTAAGCAAATTAATTAGCACTGATTTCTGAATTATGTTTCTAAAGGAATGAATGAATGATAAGATAGAGGTTTTACAGATTATGCAATCTTTTTCTGCCATGCTGCTTCCTGTTGATGGAGAAATATGTGTACTAGTAGTTACTTATAAAAGGGTGAGGTTCATCTTGTTTTTTTTTTAAACTGTGAACAAAACAAGCCCCACCCCAAAAGGACCACATAAACAGTACACACTACTATTTCTCAACCCCTGTCTTAACCGTCTTTACAGAACCCTAACGGAATAGCTCTACCTGATAGAGGTTGCACGTGTATGTCAGTGACTTTGCTATAAGAATGTAGTACTACTAGGAATGCATACTACTAAGAATAGATGTAATTAATAATATCACTAAATGGCACTAATAACTGCTTCATGTTTATGAGTGTGGCATCTTAACCCACATTAACAGCAAAAAAAGAAGCCATTTTAATTTATTTGCCATGATGATCTGACAGCAGCCTAAAGAATACATATATGCAGAAACCCTCAATTAATATTGATCTAAAATCTTTTAATTGTTGTTTGTTTACGTGATTGAAAGAGCTAAGCAGTGATGCTCATACCTCATCATCACTCATTGTTCTTCAATGCCTATATTACACATATCAGTGTCCTGAAGGGGTCACGCTGTTTTTTTATAAAAAAAAAAATCAAGCATCTGTAGAAATAAAAGGAGAATAAAAAGGAGAACTTCAAACGTAGCTGGCAAATGCACACATGATCATGGGAAAAAAAAGAAACTCTGTAGGTCAGAGCAATTTGTGTTGCGCACCGGAAGCTGGTGAGCACATCACCATGACTCACTCGTGCTGCTTGAGATGGTTATCTGTGAGCTGAGTGAGGGAGTTATCATCACACCGTTACCCTGGTTACGGCTGCTCGTCAGCATTCAACTTGGCTGGTGCAGAACAAGGCTGCCGTGCTTCTGGGAATCAGAGATGGCTGTACTACCTGAATTATTCTGTACATCAGGAGAGATGACGTAACACATACTGAGAGAAAATAAGCGTGTGTGGGGTGAGGGGTGTGGACTGCATGCTTCGTACTGCTGACAGTTGATGTTTGTGTGTGTGTGTGTGTGTGTGTGTCAGAGCTCTTGCCAGGCTCTTGCCTGTTGCCCTGCGTTCTCTGCTTCAGCTCAGCCAGTGTGTGGCTCTGCTGCGGAATTAGCAGGTGACTCTTATGATAAACACCCTGTGCCACTGCACTAACAAAGAGCTCCACGCTGCACCGTAGCCTTGTGTATACAACCCACTTGTGTGTGTATAATATATAAAAACACTCTTATCTCTTTGTTAATACTCCAGGTGATTTATGGGCACTGAGGAGGTGCTACTGTACCCAGCCAGAGTACTTAACGTGCTTTAATCTTTTGTTAGCTTAGAGTTACATGTATATGTGTCTGGCTTTACCAGTCTTACTGTTATTACAGGCTCTTACAGACTAATGGCACGTGTATTAAGGTACTCATGCTACTTAACTACTGTCTCTTTATGGCTTTTGGCAGTGGCTCAGTGCCCACTTATTCATGCTGGTTTACAAGAATAGACTCTGATGAGGAAGCTGAGGGTGGTCTAGTCGTTATGTAGAGAACTTAAACAGTCAAGACAGCTACAGTGGTGAATGGCACCGGAAAAGACCTGCATCATTTGTGGCTTTTCAGTACGATTACAGTGCAATTTACAACACCAGCTATACAGTCTATGCATAGATCTCTTCAGTGTATGCTTATAGGTTATTTTAGAAACATGGGACTGTCAAATTTCACTTCAAATGTTCAAAAATAGGTTGAAATATTGTCAGCAAAAGTGTACACATTTGACCTTTATAATAGAGTCACACATGGGAAATGTAAAAATGCCTACTATGACATATTGGCAATGGGTGAATGAATTGATGGATGGATGGATGGATGGATGGATGGATGGATGGATGGATGGATAGATAGATAGATAGATAGATAGATAGATAGATAGATAGATAGATAGATAGATAGATAGATAGATAGATAGATAGATACACTTTAGAGAATCTAAAACAATAAAATGTATGTTAGCATCAGATGTACAATGGGAATGCGTAATCAGTTTTTAATTTTTAATTTTTTTTTTCCATCAAATGTCCGCATTTTAGCCTCCAAAAGTATAAATGAAGAAAACTCATTAGAGGGAAGTGAAATTCACAAGCATGTTTCTAAAAACTTTTCAAAACTTTTCTAAAAAAGTCACACTGGTGAAATATTTGCTGCTGAGGCTTTTTCTGTCAGATTTCTGTCAGTTCAGTGCAATATAATTCCAATAGTATTTATATAGTGAGTGAAACAATAGACACTGACATAAAATCTGTAAAGATATCTTTTTAGAAAAACAAATGATGTTCACTTTAAGTTTCTTTTTTATTTCATTTAATTTCATTTCTTCTCAGTTGTGTGTACTGTATTTATATTACACCAGCAGTGACTCCATATATCCAGCAGAGAGCAGACTTTTCCTGTCACTGAGGCGTTTTAGCCTGAGCTCTGGCTCTGACTCAGGGGAAGCTTTCCACGCTTAGTTGATCGACTGCTAGTCTCCTGCAGCCGTGCATGACACATTCATTTAACACTGCGCACTAACACTCAGCATCTCTCCCCCATATACACAGACACATAAAAACACACACCCCACTCGCTCCTCCTCCTGGCCTGGGGTTCGCTGTGTCACTGGGGCTGCAGTGCTGGTGTGTGTGTGATGCTGGCCATGACCAATAGCATGGCTGGACTAAAGGCCAGAGTGGGCTGAGAGGTTATGAGAAAGAATCAACCCTCCTCACCCTCAGCCCAGCTGACTTCTGCTGCTCTCACTCCGAGCGGCGCTATGACACACACACACACACACACACACACACACACACACATGCATACACCACTGTTTGTCTTCTGGCCCACCAGAGAGCTTCAGTATTTTTCTTGTCTCTTTTTTTTAGATACTTACTGTTATTTATGTTTAGAAGAGACAGGCCTCTTATCGCTTGTTGACTCGTAGAAACATCCACGGCCTGTATTTACTATTTCAGCACTACCACACACACACCCATACACTCTCACACAGTAACCTTGAAGTTTCACCATGACTCTGCCAGATGTTAGGCAGTTCCACTAAAACCAGCGCTTAGCCATAAGACATGAGACATGACCAATGTGCCACATTTTTATTTCCTGTCATGAGCAAGTATTGCTGTGTGTGTGTGTGTGTGTGTGTGTATGTGTGTGTGTGCGATAAGTGTTCTACATTTAATGTGTAGCATTTATTTTTAAATATGGCTATAGTGTACTGTACCTGAAACAAAATCTTAGATGTATAATTTTACATACACAGATAAAATTTACAAAATATACAAAAAGTGTGCGCCTAGGGTTAAGCAACAAGAAATGTTTACGGTTTAGCACTTCTTTTTTCTAAGAGTGTATTCTCATTATCATCACTGTTTCAGGGAGTGTGTGCATAAGTGTTTGTGTGTGTGTTTGTGTGTGTGTGTGGTTGACCTACAGGTGAACTTTTCACCCCAAGTGCACCATGTTACTGTGAATTGCTGCCACAGCAGGCAGAAGTGAAACTGATGTGTGAGTTTCTGGGTTTCTGGTGTACCCACGCTCGGAATGAGCCACACACCGGAACCTGTGGCGCCGGGCTCGCTTTCTCTCTCTCTCTCTCTCTCTCTCTCTCTCTCTCTCTCTCTCTATCTATCTATCTATCTATCTATCCCCCCCTTCTCTCTCTCTCTCGCTATTTCTTTCTTAATTTTTTTTACTCTCATTCAGTCCCTCCATCCCTCTCCTGTTTACTTTATCTTGACTGTCATTCTCACTTGCTTTCTTTATCATCAACCTCATCATCATCATCATCTTTCTCTCTCTCTCTCTCTTTCTCTCGCTCGCTCCTACTTACTCACTCACTCACTCTCGCTCTCTCTCAGAATCATCTGCTGCATTGTGGTCTCATTTGTACAGATGTGACCGCACACACGTTTGCAGAGGCATGTCGGCACGTACTTAACTGCCTCTGAACACGTTTCACACAACAGCCAACTATCTGTTGCGCATACACACATTGCTGTGAGTGCCTTTCTTATGTATTTGCTTACCTCAGAGCGCTACCGTGAGAACATCGCTTTTGCACTTGTGTGCATGTATAAATAACAAGTGAGGAAATGGTGTGGTTGATGCCCTCATGCGTAAATTTGGGCCTTTTTTTCGTTGCTCTGTGTCTAGATACCAACACTCCTGGTTCATCTTTCATAATATTTCAAAATATTATTACTTCCCAGGTCTTACAACATCCAGAGTTTGCAAGTGTCAGCATTCGGGCCTTTGTTGGGCCACTACTGAGAATATTAGACTGTGAGAAAGAGAGAACTTGAGAGTACAAGACTGAGTAAGCGGGGTATTTTTTAGTTGTGGCAGATTTTTTTTTCCACCAGACATTTTCCCCTTTCTCTGAGAACTGTGATGCAAAGGACACCAGAGAGTGTGTGTGTGTGTGTGTGTGTGTGTGTGTGTGTGTGTGTGTGTGTGTGTGTGTGAGAGAGAGAGAGAGAGAGAGAGAGAGAGCAAGAGAGAGAGAGAGGAAGTGTTCTGCTATCTATTTGTATGTGTGTGATTCACTGATGAAGTTTCCAGCATGGGGCCATTGCAGTACAGCTGCCAGTATCTTAGCCCCCTCCTAGTCGAGTGTGTGGGAGTGGGGCAGGGGGCATGCTGGGAGACAGCAGGACTATTTATGTGGGTGGCAGTGCCCAGAGGCCAGCTCCTCCAGATCAAACTCATGTGATTCCCATCTGTTTTAAAGCGGACTGCCTGGGTAGGGTCATGTGTGTGTGTGTGTGTGTGTGTGTGTGTGTGTGTGTGTGTGTGTGCGTGCGTGTGTGCGTGCGTGCGTGTGTGTGTGTGAGTGTGGTTGTGTATGTGTGTTTTAACGAGAGTGAGAGAAAGAGAGAAAGAGAGAGAGAGAGAGAGAGAGAGAGAGAGTGTGTGAGGGGGCTGGATTGGTCTCTGCTCCATGTACAAAGGCAGATCCTCTCTGACAGATGCCACTGTCCAGACCCTCATCACAGGAAGTCATTCATATTACTATTTGCTTATCACAAACCCTCTGCTGGCTCCTCTGGGCGGCAGTTGGCCTCCTGCTTGACAGGACGCAAGCAGCACTTCCTCTCATATTCCAGCTGAACCTGCTTCTCCTTCTCACAATCACCCGAGCACCCATAAGTCCTTCTCTCTAATAGCTTGCCTGTGCTCTGCATCGACAGGGCGCACCCTTTGCGAACAGGATCTGTATTAAAGGGGCCAGGAGTGAAATTCAGAGGCCGCAGCGTAGTGTGAGGTTTAAGACACTCAAATTAGAAGCCCATATGTGGACGGGAAAAAGCCATGCCTGTGCATTAAATGTCATGAAATGAATGTATAAGCCATAGGATATGGGAAATGATGGAGTGGGAGAGTGTGTTCCATGCGAGTCCCTGCGTGTGTGTGGACCTTTGAGAAACTCCAGTGCTTCCTTACAACACCAGTTCATCATTGTGTCATAAGCTGCCCATGCCCTCATACACGCATAAACCCTGTCACCCCCCTGTGGAGTCAATTTCCTTTGTAAAGGGCATGGGAACTCTCATGATTCCTTCTCCTCCTCTCTTCTTCCTCTTCTTCCCACTGTGCCCCTGTCCACTTCATCACCCTCTCCATGCCCCCTTTCTTACTCTTTCTTCAGCCTTATCACCGCAGCTCGTCCTTCATCAACCCACTGCTTGAACCGTTCTCTCTATCTCTGTGTCTCTGTATCATTCAGCCCCCGCAATTGTTTCTCTCTGTATCATTCTTTCATTTTAACTCTCTTCCTTTCTTTCTGTCTCCTTCACTCTTATATTTATTTCCTGCCTCCCTTTGTCCATCTGTGCCCAATTTACCCTGAGCTAGGCTTGTTTTTTTCCTCGATAATTTGTTTTGATTCCTGAATTAGAAAACCATTGTGTGCTCACTTGCTCATATGAAAACACACACACACACACACACACACACACACACACACACACACACACAGTAATCACTTGCTTACCCACCTTCCCTTGCTCTGTCTTTCTCTCTCTCTCTCTCTCTCTCTCTCTCTCTCTCTCTTACACACACACACACACACACACACACACACACACACACAAAGACACACCACGTACGCACACATTTTTATTGTATTATTCTATAAAAGTTCCTATAAATCACTGGTTATTAATCGGCCCCAGACGGCCCTCCCTCCCTCTCTCCCCCAATCGTTCTGCGTGCAAACACAGACCAGATGCATAGGAAATGGGATGGCAAGAAGGGCACCCAGGAGACAGACTCTGCTTTTTCTCTTTTTTCTCTTCTTCTTAGCTCTCCCGCTCTTTCTCCCCCCCCCCCTTCTATCCTTTCTTTTTCCGAGAAGCTTCATTTATGTAGAAATGCCCAGACCCCAGACTCAGAGGAAATAAAGTTTAAATTAAAGTTTAGGGGGGAAAAAAACAAATTAAATAATAAAAATAAATCATTCTCCTCTGCCAAAGAGCTGGTGTGTGGGATTGAGGTTAAATATTTATCCCTTTTTTTTTAAGACCAAGTGAGGCTTTGATTCCTACTGGCTGTTCAGAACTTTATTTAATAAACAGATTTGCTCTTCCACATCATGTCTCTAAATTGTCTAATTTACTACTGAGCCAATCAGACAGCTTTGCTCATTGTTGGATGTGCTGAACCTGTGTAGTGTCTGTTCATCTCACACTGTGATTCTTCTCTGCAGAGTTGTACGTCTGACTCACTTCTCAGCCATAAGCAGAACCCCTGCTGTTTGCCACCGAGTTGCATCTGTTCTGCTTGTCTGAGCAGCGATGCTCTGATTGAGACACACCTGTCTGAGAGCAGTGAGAGACAGTCAGAGTGAAAGGGCTGAAAAAGCCACCAGGGAAGATGATGTTAGTGAAACTGGATCAACTGGCCTCAACCTGCTGTAAGCCCCAGCCGCGCAAAGCAAGAACACACTCCCTGTGTGAGAATATGTGAGAAATGTGCGCCTTGGCTGCAGGGACTGGCTGTGAGGGCGTGGGGGGGTGCTGTTTTTTAGGCACACAGGGACAGCCAGCAGAGTTCTTCCAAGAGCAACATGATGCTCTGCTCAGAGCTGGAGGGGATGAAGGGAAGGATGGTCTGCAAGGCATGGTGAAGGTTTTCAAGGATCCACTTTTACTAGATGAATGGTGGGACAAAAAATCCTTCAGCACATGGCTTGGTTAGACACATTTTTTAATCAAAATGTATTAATAATGAAACCTAGCAAAAAACTAACATGTATTTTGTGTTAGTTTGCAATAGTGCATTGATTTCTGCTTTGACCCAAAGATAGTGGAACACTATCAGGTTTAATATATATAACCTGAAGATAAATGACATGACCACCCTGCTGTAGATGAAGATGAGCTGGGTGGGACCGAAGCTGGAGAATTTTGCAAGGTGATGGAATTTGTTGATATGAAACAGCGGATGCAGATGTTCAGATGTCCACATTGACCAAGGGCCTGCCAGCCCTGTGGAAATATCCCTGTATTGCTACAAATATGTAAATATGTTGACTTGGAAGGATCATCTCTTCCCCTCCAAACGTGCAGTGCCTGGGAGTGCGAGACAGTGAAGAGCAGAGGAAAACAGCTCCAGGATTCCTTATAAGGGCCTGTTTTGGTCTCCCACACCAGCTTCCCATCACATCCCTCAACTGGGTCAGTCTCACTTCAATCTGAGTATGTTCTGAACACAGACATGATTTACACCCCCACCAGAAACATTGTCTCACACACCATTAGGGCCCAAAAATTGAAATCTCACACTCATTCTGTCACAACGCACACTTCAACCTAACACACACACACTCATAGCAGTGCTTAATACCAGCTACGCGGACCTGCCGACAAGCTGCATCTTTAGCGCAGTCATCTTCCCTTTCTGTGTTTGTGTGTATGTGTGGCTTACTCATATCGGTACCCCCCTCCCACCACCTTCCCATGCCACAGCTGAACTCTACATGCCCTCTGATGGGCTCATGATTAAAAAGGGGAAGGACAGAACAAAAAAAGCAGAAACCTCACTAGTTCTCATTTTCCATGGTGCTACCTCTTTCTTTGGTATGTGTGGTTGGTCTCACTCTTTGTATGAGTGTGTGTGTGTGTGTGTGTGTGTGTGTGTGTGTGTGTGTGTGTGTGTGTGTGTGTAAGATGGGTATCAATCCAGGGTTGGGTGGCTTTGTGGGTACAAGCCTGTGGTTTGGGTCGGAGGAAAGAAATAGGTTGGAGCTGGTTCCTCCACTGCCACACAGAGACATACTGGCACCACAATGGTAGAGCTTGTTCCTTTATACATCCAAGAGTCAGAACCACTGCAGCATATGTGTGTGTGTGTGTGTGTGTGTGTGTGTGTGTGTGTGTGTGTGTGTGTGTGTGTTTTGTTATAAAGATGGAAAAAGGGAGTTAAGAAATATGCTTTTGTCCTCATGTCCACTGCATCTGTTCATAAGTGTGCGTAAGTTCAAACTGTTCATCAAGCCGATTATATCTCGAGTATTTGGATTATTGCAGCCCGTTGGCTCTAGTGCAGACTGCTGATTAGGTTGAATAGGAAACATGTCATAAATTCTGGCGTGTCTGTGCGCTCGCCTGATCTCTAGATGGGATGTGCGCTCGTCCAGTCTACCCTGTGCCCCAATTGCGTTTCTGCCCCAGTGCCAGTAATGGGCCCAGGTTGAGCTTGGCTGATTGCTCTATCAGGTTCCTGGCTTGGCTACTTCCTGCCCCTGGCTCCTTGCAGCTGGTATTGTTCTCAAGGCAGTGTGGCCCCAAGGCTCCTTTAGAGCAGCTCCATCCATCTATCTTTTCTCTGAGCTGGCAGCAATCTGGGCACTCTCGACACTGTTGGCCTCAACCCCAGCAGGATGTGGAGCTCAGCATTTGTGTGTGTATAAGTGAGTGCATGCATTTCTTTCTTTTTTTCCCTTCTTTTTTTTCTCTGATTTTGTGTCTTGGCTGACTTTTTTACCTCTCAAAGAATTTGGAAAGGCCATGAGATTTTTTTTTCTGTATGATTTTCAGTACTGCTCTCTCTCTCTCTCTCTCTCTCTCTCTCTCTCTCTCTCTTACTGTGCCTGCTGTGGCTTCTCAGTAATAGATTTCATATGTTGCTGCAGTTGACATCAGTCTTAAACTATTTTACATGTGATCTGTGATATTTCCTGAGGAAATCTGTCAGAAATTTATTAAAGGATAATAAAATAAACCTCTCTTGTTCTCCTCTTGCTTTCTTTCTCTTGTCCATCTCTCACTCACTTTTTTTTCTTGTATACCTTGTCCCTTCCTCTTGCTGTTGGCTTGGAAGCAAACTTGATTGTATTATTGTAGTTACTCATGCCTTTAAATGTTTCTTTTTTGGGAAACAATTTCCTTCCATTCATCGGATGTGCTGCAGGTCAGGACTGGGTTTTGTGTATGTGTGTGTGTGTGTGTGTGTGTGTGTGTGTGTCACTATGGGGGTCTCTTCCCTGCTTTATCTGCTCCCTCTCCCCTCCTCTTTTTGCTCCTTTCTTTTATCTAGACATAATATAGTTTCATGGACTGCATTGCTTTAGGCCACTGTCTTATTCAGGACACACTCTCATACATTCAGTAGACAGCCATGACATTAAGGCATGCCATGAGATCCAAAACATGCTTTACCTTATAAAGACATTCACACTTTTGTGCGCAGTATATGTGCTTGCACCTCTGGAAATTCTGAAGGATAAAGCATTTCTCTTTTCACAAAAAGTCTTGAATTTATGAAGTGTCTCATGGTATTACAGTGCATACACTTATATGGACCTAGGTTCTCCAAGACCCCTTTATCAGTTGAGGGCAGTGTTCAGCTCCATATGCAACAGGTTCATTAAATTGTTATTTTATTATTACAAGGTGTGCAGGATCTGTATAAAAATTTTTAACAATTGTTGTTCAATAAATTGTAAAAAAAAAAAAAACGTTTCTGTCGATAATTTATTGCTTTAAGCCAGGTCCAGTGTGTGTATTTTGGTTAAATAATCGAATACACTCCCACCTGTGCCTCTACAAATAAATTGCTGCTGATGCTACACAGAAACTGAACTGCCTCCTGAACATATTTGTGATTTCTATTCATATAAAATTGATAGAATTTGACAAGAAGACTTTCTTGAAATGACTGTAATATATACTTAAAACAGTTATTAAATTATATATTTTTGTACTTGTTATGATTATTGTTGCCTATAGTGAAACATTATTACTTCCTTTATTTCAAACGCTATTACTTTTCTTACAATTTTTAACAAAAAGGAAGCAAACCATACGGTTTTACTTTTAAAACCAAAGAAAAGTAAGTAAATAAATGCATGAAATATCCAGCAACCACAACAGTGATGTTAAAACCAGTACAACTTCCAAATGTTATGAAGAAGGACCAACTTAAATTAGCTTGAATTACCCCCCGCCTCAGATTCGAACCAAATCTCTGCTCTTGAAAACGGGAGTAAAGCTGGCAGTACATCAAGGCTGCTATAGAAATGTGAGCCACTGCTTCTTCAAAATTTTGTGGGTTTTGTGTGGGTTTGATTTGAATGTATGATAACAATTTATATAGATAATACACTTTTGGCATTCTAGACAACATCTATAGACTGTCATGAAACAGCATGCAGTTAAACCTCTACATGTAAAAGTGGTGTTTATTTTTTTTATTCTGCTTCAACCATACATACATTTTTTAAGCATCTGCATGAACTGAATTTTAACTCAGTCTTTAAACTTGACTATGCTAAAAAGGAAAATAGTCTATAGAACTAAAGCACTATATATACAGTGTGTGTGTGTGTGTGTGTGTGTGTGTGTGTGTGTGTGTGTATATATATATATATATATATATATATATATATATATATATATATATATATATATATACTGTATATATTTGGACAAAAGTATTGAGACTTCTGACAACTAGGGGCACACAACTGTCTACTGTATAGGATGTGTTTGGATTTGGTAACAATACAGTTTCCCTTTATTTGAACTAGAAGATCCAAACCTGTTTCAGCATGACAATGCCCATGTGCATAAAGTTAGCTCCATGAAGGTATGGTTTACATAGGAGTGAATAATCTTTAGTATAGAGCTCTGACCTCAACCCTACTGAACACCTTTGGGATGAATAAAAATGCTGACTGCGCCTCACCCTTAAATTTGAAGTATTCCAAATAAAAGCACAAAGGCAGAGTATTGTTTTAAATATCTATTTAAATGATACAATTACTGAAAATTAATTCCTGTTATTATAGAAATTATAGCAGCTATAAACAGTCTTTCCTTTAGCGTGTCTCCTTTTTTGTTTTTTTGAAGTTACCTTGTTATGTTGAACAATTTCCAGTTGGTGGAAAACAGTGCAGTCACTGAAGGCCTATTTAATAAGTATTAAATAAATGTCTCCTTAAAGAATGCTTAAAAATATCAGCTATTTAATATTGGGATTTCAAAGTATGAGACTAATTTGAAAGAATTTTTAACAAAGAAAGGAGGTTTTCAATATCTTGAATATTTGGTATGCCTCACTCTGCGTTGTTTCTGTGTCACTTTTACTTATAAATTCTTTGTCATATTAACCATGTTACCTCCTTTATACAAAACATTTAGATTCTCTGTGAATCTTATCCCTTCTGTTGAAGCAGGTGTTAAGATGACACTTGGATTTCATCTGAGATGGATAGTCAGGTTTTTCACAATCTTGCAGAGTATATGCCAGCTAAGATTTTAATTTGTATTTAATAATATAATATTTAATCGAATTATTGCATATTTTTTTATAGAAAAGATAACAAGTAATAAAGTATTTTCTGAAACTAGTAAAATAACATTTCAAAAAGCTGCTCCCTATCTGCATGTAATAAACACTATGTCAGAGTTGTGCTGTTATTGGAAAAATTAATCAGAGCTTTCTGACCCAGAATGGACAAGCAAACCTTATTCAGCTTGTGTCATTATGAAGTTATATACTTTCCTTAGATTAAATATTGTGCTATATTAACAGCCCATTTCACAGCTAGAGTATGACCTGTCTTCATGCAGAAAACAATCCTAGTGAATAACTATATTACACGTGTTAAATAGTTTTGAAACACAGACCATAAGATGAGAAAATGTCATTTTTACCAGTATTGGTCAGTTCTCTCCCAGTGCCACGTGCTGAACCTTATGACCAGCAGTAATCCAGAAGCATGTGACTGCCAAGCAAAATAAATAAGTCCTACTCTTTTTTTCTTTTCTTTTTTTGCAGAAGTGCTTCTAATCTATATGAACTTACCACATTAAAAACAATGGCTAAGAAATGTTGTTATTACTTGTGATAAATGCACTCTACTCTTTCAGTATACTCCCAACCAACTATTTGGTGATAATTCAAACATTTTCATTGGAAAAGTATGGTGCTTCTTGTCCTCTCAAACGCATGTATGTCATATATCACATCCGTTATTTGTTTTTCATGTTCCTTTCTTTCCCTTTTCTCCTCATTGCCTGGAACACCAGTGCTGGAAAACAAACACATCAGCACTTGGCATTGTGAACCCTTGAATTGCCCTGCATCCCTGCTCCCCTCCTTCTGCTTTCCCTTTCATCCTGATCCCAGCAGTACACCCGGTTCACTCTTTTTTGGGTCCCCTGACTGCAGTACCCATAACTCACCCAGAGACACAACACCCACACCATGCTCTCACTAACCTTTATAGAGCAGCCAAGACGCAGCAAGAGGGGGGGGTGAGGCAGGGGCTGGGCAAATACTTTCACTGCCTCACATCGGGCCCCTGACCATGAGCAAGGCCAGGCCATACACAGTCACCCACTGAGGCTTAGAGCAGTTCAGCAAGAAAAGGAAAGACAGAAGAACAAGGAAGCAAAGATACAAAGGGACAGCAGAGAAAGAGAGAGAGAGAGAGAGAGAGAGAGAGAGAGAGAGAGAGAGAGAGAGAGAGAGAGAGAAGAAATTGGCAAAAAATCTGGAGAAACATCGACGCTAGAGATGGTTGTAAAAGTGAGTGATTAAGTCATGAAGGGAGAAAGACTGGTGAAGGACAACAGAAGACAGAGACCTGAAAAAGCAGTGCAAGTTATTTTAAAACAGATGAAAAGACACAAATGAAAGAAAAAAAAAGAATTAAAGAGAAAAAGAAAATGGAATTAGGGCACAGGGTGCCTGCTTTTTTGCAGCATATGTCTGTGTGTCAGTGCTCGAAGATTTATATGTTTGTGTCTCTGTCACGTTTGTAATGAGTTCCATATTGGCGACTGACAGACTTGCATCAGCAGCACAGCACACATAGCAAAGCCTGATCTCCTCTTTCTTCCTTATTTTTTTCTTGTTTATTGTCTACCACACTGTGGGATTCCTAGTGTACAGAACAGTAGACTATCAGCCATCAGACCCAACTGCCTGTCAACAAATGGCAGTTCAATTGTTATTTCTTAAAGTTAAGAATATTGAGTAGTTTTATTCGGTTACGGTTGTTAGTGTATTAGCTTGGCTACTGTAAGTAAAATGTGCAAACCTGTCCTGAAATAACCTCACGATCATTGCCCAAATAAGACAAAATAAAACTTTTTCTATGTCACAATTAATTGCACAGATATGATGTTATTCATGACATGCTAGAACACCCAGTAATGTTTTTTTCTTTGTATATTAAGTGCCGAAATATTGCCCATGAAATGTCATACTTTTGTATCTAAATTGGTTCTGATATTCAAGCCTTCTGCTTGATGCAATTTGTATGCAGTCTAATATATATTATACACATGCATTTGACAACAAATTGCAGCTAGAGACGGAATTTACAAACACTCTGTTTTTGCACACACATCTATGGGCATGTTAGACAAGATAACTCACCAATGGCAATGTGTTCTCAATGTGGGATGAAACCTGAGAACCCATTAGAAGGTCATACAGGCATTGGGGGAGAACATAAAAATCTACACAAACAGTAATCTTAGCTTTTAAAAGTATCATATAATATCATTAGATGTGGCTGCTGTTACAGGTCCAATTACAAGTGAAGTCAATGAAAAAAGCAGGTGCCATTGCATCTATTGTGTCTGCAAGCAAATATATAATTGAATCTATTGTAATTGGTAAAAACAGTCATATTTGTATGTGAAATCACTGCTAGTATAGGCTTAATTGCTATTATGATCGTTAACACAGGTGTTACTGCAACTTAGTTGTTACTGCTTCTTTTGGGACAGTTAGCACAGCCACAGACATAAGAACATAAATTATGTGTAAAACAGCGCTGCTGTAATTGCATCTGGATTGTCTGCAAGCAGATTTATCTTAAATCATCTCACAGGCCTAACAGAATGTAGAGTTAGTACAAGCATTGAGGCTACATCTGGTGATCATTTTGTGTTAGCATTGCTATAAGGACTGCCATCCTGAATTCAGCTTGGTAGGTTAGTTCAAAAAGACAGCTCAGGTAGAATCTGGCTGATTGAATGCTCATGCTCTGGTTAGAATTGAGTTAAAGCATTTAGTTGCTGGCCATCTGTCAGCACTGGATTTGGACAATAGGAAAAGAACGTGTCAGGAGAAGGTGGTAAATAGAATTCTTGGTGATGTCTGTTGAAACGCTTCATAAGCCTGAACATCTTTCATTTTATCCTCTAGAAAATTCCCGAGTGAGATGTTTACAAATATTTTTACTGTATGGTGTATTGCTTATCACCAAATCGAATGCAAATGGAGTAGTTTGGACGTGTCACACTTTGATAAATGTGGCGCTCCACAGTCAGCAGAGACTGGACTAGAGAGCATTCCTCTAAGAGGAGCTCACTAACTGTGGTCTGGAGGGTGTATCTGTTTGTGTGTGTGGGACGCAGGGCATGTGTTGTTACTTGGAACTGTGACTATCACATGCACACATGCAAGCACTAACTCTGGGAAATGGGCATGGTGGAGTGCAGCTGAGTGAGTGGGGAGTGTGGGGAGATTCAGAAAATGAATTAAGTCATTTGGGCTTTACTGCAAGTCACACCCCAGTTCAACAAAAAGGCAGAGCGTGCTGCAATGTAATCGAGAGCCCATTCCAAATCAATAAGAACATACAGTACACACACACACACATACACATACACATACACACAGTCTAAATCAAGCACCCCTCTCTTATTATTTTCCCCCACCCCGGGAGACTCAGCTTTCTTGGCAGTACTCAGGAATAAGCCACCTGCAACCCCTACCCCCCCTTCCAGATCTCTCTCTCTTTATGATTGTATGTGTCTGCTCTTTCATATTAAATAAGCCTCCCAAACATGAGTTGAGTTCCAGATGAACCTGTGTACACACAGATGCAAAGACTAGCCTAGCATGCATCAACATGCATCTGCACACAGGACAAACTTTAGACGTGGCTGCTCTCATCTTCACTCTCTCGCTCTCATTTTGCCTCTTTACACGTTCCCTTATTTCTAACCTTTCACTTCTCATAGGGACTGAAAGTTCCCCCTCCACCTGGGATGGAAAGGGGGAAAGGGGATTTTTCAGAATAAAATATTGGCTTCTTGCTTCAGTATTCTAACACCCCTTCCTTCTTTCTTTTACTTTATTCTCTGACTGACTTTCTCTTGCCTGCTTGCCCTCTATGCCAAAAGGAAATTGATGGCATGCAGAAGCCGTGTGTAGTACTGTTTCTACATTTAAAACTTGGGACATTCTCTGTGTACTTTTGCCAGTAACTTAGCTGTCTAAGGGTATTTTATCGAGATCACATTTGCAATTCATGTCCCAGAATATTTGCATGTACATTTATGGCATTTGGCAGATGCAATTTAGAGAAGTACTTGGAAAACATTTCCACTTTATTAATATTTTCTCATTTGGCTAAAGGGGTTGACAATACTTGAGTAATTGTATCCCTATTTATAATAAGTATTATTTTGGTCTTTTAATATTATATTATTTAAAGCTTTTTGGACCGCAGTGTGGAACTTGAGGGTGAGTGCCCCTGGGTCTACCTCAGTAAAATGTTTAATTTAATTTAATAAGCTTGTAAAAAAGAGAATCTTCATTTTACCTCCCAAAAAGATATGAACTCAATTTAATTTTAAAAAGCATGTTGTCAAAGCATGTTGTTAATTATTTGCTGATTTTAACTGGAAAGTTAAAGTAGGTTTTCTATGCTACTGCCAGGTTAGGCTAAGTGTTGTTATTCATATTCTAGCTAATGGCAAATATTGCAAGCTTGCAGACACTGAATGAATTTTCATGCAAAATTGCATTGTTGCAAAAGAATAAAAATCTTACTGATGAGTAAGTTAAAGTTATTTTTCACATTAAAACATGGCATTAACTTATTTCCATTAGTAAATGTTTTAACTTTACTACAATTAAAGGTAACTGGCAACTTTTAAAGTAAACTTTTGGCTGAATACTTCTATTATAACTGAATCATATTGTGTCACATTATTTATACATATTTTATACAGTCATATATTTTATAATGTCTTGGTACTTTGCCTACTACTATTTTTATCCAAAGCATCTTACATCTGAGCAGGTGAGTGATCAATCAGTAGCACAGGAGCCAGTTGCAGTAGTCAAGACTGAAGATCGCACAGGACTGAACAAGCAACTAAGTGGAATGTAATTATCTATTATGAATATTTTTATTACATAATTAGTGGATATTGTTATAAAAATGTTTCCATTAGTTATTTGGTAAGTTTTACTTTTGATAAACTTTTGAACATTTATCACTGGTAAATTCTCTTGCAGAATGGAGGTGCAGCAGGACCTGGTTCAAACCTCTGCTAACCATCTGAAATTTGTATGCTCTATGTTTGTGTGGGTTTATTCCAGGATCTCCAGTTTCCTTTCATCTTCCAAAAACATGCCCATAAGATTAAATGACTACTTTAATAAATTGTCTCTAAGTTGGAATCTGTGTGCAGGATGTCCTGTGATGGCCTGCCATTCCACAAAATTAAAGATAAATGATTGAACAATTTTCTCTTTACTTTCACCACCTCTTCTAATTCCACAGATGATTGGTTAACAAATGACACATTTTGTAATTTAATGAAGAATTTCAACTTCAGAACACATGACCGACAGCTTCCTTATTTCCAGAGTTCAAATATCTACAATGCAAAAAAAAGAAAGAAATCTTACAAAGTAAAAATATATAGTATGTATATAGAATTTTCTATAACAACAATACAGTAAATCAAATAGTTTTATTTGATTGTTATGTGTTCTTTTTAACTTTTTAATCCTTTTGATCTTGAAACAGTCTTTTTCTAAATTTTCTGGATTTATTGGTCTGACAGCAATTTAAATTAATACTTAAAAGTTTGAAATTATGAATGAATACTAACATTTTGATTTATATTTTTTTTCTATTTTTTTAATTATATTTGATTTACAATGTTTTTATAATAGGAAATCTGAGACTAATTAGTTTTTATACAAAATATATTCACTTGTCAGTATACCTGCTTTCTTACAGTGTATCTGCAGTGTTTAGTTTTCTTTCAGTTGTACCCTTGTCATCACTTCCATGTTCAAATGTTTTTTTAAACAGAGTCACAAAATGAAAAAGTTTTAGAGAATCTTGAAAAAAATACATTAACTAAATGTCATTTCCTTTTCTGATTTCCCGATAATTCCCCAGAAATTGTACTTATACCTCATACCTGTTGACTACAGCATCCATCTTACCATGATTTTGATTCTGGCTAGTAATTACATTTAATCTCCACCCACTTAACAACCATTGACTTCATGCATAAAATGTGTATATGTTTTCCAATGCAGATCAGCTCTGAGCCTCAACATAGCTGTCATTCACTCAGTGCAGTCTTTTAATAATCTCATATATAAACTCTGTGAGTGTAAATTGCTCACAGTGGTTTGATGTATTAGGCTAAAGTGGTTCAGGTTCATTTGCCATGAATCATGAAAACAAATTGGCTCAATTAAGTGCAAAGGCAATGAGACAGTCATTAGAGAGAGGCCTGTCTAAGTCCTGGTCTCATGTGTATGTGTGTGCGCGTGCCTGTGTAGCAGCAGATCACGAGACACAGGGCCCGGCTGGGCCACAGTGTGTTTGAGTGATTGTAAACCAGCAAGCCCTGGCTAGTCTCATTGAGCTGTAGCCTGTGTAGGAGTGAGCCTGGCCAGTGTATTCCTGCTGTGTGATAGAGCACTGAAAGGCAGCACACACTAATATGTCTCCAGCTTGACTTGTCCCTCTGAAGCTTTTCCAGTTCAACAGATCTGTTTACAGTGCAGAGAGAACACATTTATTGTGTTTACTGGGATTTATGCAGAGTGCAAGGTGTGTGTGTGTGTGTGTGTCTGTGTTTGTGTGTGTGTGTGAGTGTTATTTTACAGTGAGTAAAGAAGATAAAGGTTTTATATGGTGTAGTATACAGTGAGTACATAAGGTGTTATAAGGTTTATAAGTTGTGTTGCTATGAGTGTATCTCCAATGTATGTTTATATAACGGAAGTATGCTTTGTGCAAAATATCATAGATGTGTACTCTCTGTGTGTTTGCCTGTGTGTGTGTGTGTGTGTGTGTGTGTGTGTGTGTGTGTGTGTGTGCGCACGCACAAGCTCATGATTCCTTCTGTGGAACCCATTCCACAGTGGCAGAAGCCAGTGGGCTAGGACAGTGTCAGTGACACATGACAGGACTGTTGTTAATTCCAGAGCTACCTCTCAGGGTCTGTCGCCCCGTTAGGACAACAGGTTCTGCATCAGAGCCAGGAAAAGTTGAGGGTCACAATGGCGCCTACATTCCAGCGACTGCATCTGCAAACTTAATTCAGGCACAGTGGCTTTGTCTCAAGTCGAACCATGTAAAATAAGGTTTATTTTTTCTTAAATTATGTTTTATTTCTTTCAAATACTCTCAAATTTAAAACGTTTTTGTGGCTGTATTAAAGTGTTCAATTTCACAATTTTATAGAAAAAAATGTCACATTGTTTTTTTCTACTGCCATCTTTGGCTTGTTTGTTAGTGCTTATTCATAACTTTGTTAGTTGAAGCGTGACAATTTCTAAAATAAAAAATACATATTGCAGTAAAAACAACAAATTTATACACATTAGAAGGGCATAAGATGAGAGATTTTGAGTCTTTTGCTGATGAGTTACAGTTGATAAAGATCCTGCGGTGGGAAAGGCCTTTCAGGTCATCCTTAGCTTCTATCGCAGTTGTTTGAAGGCTCTGCAGATTGATTGTTTTCCTGTAGCACATTATGAAGAAACTGTCGGCTATAAGCGTTTTAGTGCTGACTCGTATGGATTTAGGTTGTGTCTTCATTTTGTATGTAATCGATTAATTCTTCGCTTTTTTTTTTACTTCGGTGGTGTGATACAGCTGCTAAATGTGGGAGGACGATCCCATGCCATTGTCTTGACCAACATTTCAAATTCTTATATAAATGGTAATAGATGACACAATGTGTTTCTGGTAAGACAAAGGCATGTATTTATAATTTTGTGTGGGTGTTTGTGTTTGAAAGACTGGGTGCTGCTGGGCTTCACAGCTGTGTCATGATGCTGTTCTGGGAAAAACTGGACATGTAAATGTTTACTGGCCTGTGTGTGTGTATGTGTGTGTGTCCTCTCCCCCTCTCTCAAGCATGTGGCATATCATCCTGGCAGTCAGAACTAGGTTGTATGTAAAGAATCAGGCATGACTCATCTCAGACAATGAAGTGTCATTCTACTTCTTTGACTTTTTATCTCTGTCACTGTAGTTGCTGTGTAATGCATTTTCTATGGATGGAGATGTGCTCTGATGGTCCCTTTCCTCACGCAATCCCCTCTGACTCTGTGCACATGGGTCTTCTCAACACCATACAGACTAAACATGCTTAACCTGGCCTTGTTCCAGCTTTACCCGCATCTCAGGAGTCTGCTTACACACATACACACATACACCTGTCTAAGAGATGAATGTACTCCGAATCTTCTAGACATCTCTGTAGTGCGGGTCAGAGCTGGCGACAGCATACATCAGAATGTCACATTGAACTTCACCTGCGCCTCTTTTTATATAGCTGCATGTCTGGTGGAAACGAGTCTAGTTTTAATGACATTTCCCAAAACCTGTTACTGTTCAGCTTCAACTTGCTGCTTTTCTACTGACAGGATGAAATTCCACACAGAGAATCGCTGCTTCTCAGTATTTTAAAACAGAGTTTGAGTTTATTTCACGTCACACTAAAGATACACTAAATAGGCAAAAGTATTGGGGTACTTAAATCCCAGCCATATTTGGTCCTTCACCACACCATTGGCACAAAGTTGGAGGCACATAATTGCATAGGATGGCTCTTGTATACGGTACCATCAGATTTTCTCTTTACTTGAACATGGAGACCCAAACCTTTTCCAGCATGACAATGCCCCTGTGCATAAAGCAAACTCCATGAAGATGTGGTTTACATCTTGATGATCCTGACCTCAACCCTATTGTACACCTGAATTGGGCTCTTCAATATTTCACTTCAATATCTAGTAAAACATCTTACCAGAAGAGTGGAGGTTATTATAACAGCAAATGATGATCAAACATAAACAATGCTACCTGAGAGATTACATGATTAACTTGCCATTTTGTCAAACTGATATTACATTTACATATATATATATATATATATATATATATATATATATATATATATATATATATATATATATATATACATTTAGACATGAAGACATGGCTGTCAACAACTCTCACAATAAGATACTATGTATATTAATAATAAATAACTTATCACTTATGTAAAGCACTAAAAGAAATGTAACAATTTAAAAAACATTTAACAATACTTTTTTACCACAACCAATTTTTTTATTAATGTGTGATTTAATTTAACATGTAATGCCTGATGAATGATGCCTGAATCATTCATTTTTCTTGAGTCATCCAATATAGTTAATGAGAAAAATGTTTTAGTGGCCTATAACATTCATTTACTCTCGTTACCCAAAATTCACCCCATATAAAATATTTGAAATATTCCACATGGGCAGGAAGTTTTCCAATTTATTGTTGTTATTATTATTATTATTATTATTATTATAAATTAATAATAATAATAAATTTATAATAATAATAATAATAATAATAATAATAATAATAATAATAACAAAACAAACAAAAAATATATATTGTTTTACTAATATTGTGATAGTGAGGGACAACCTCTAAAATTATTTATTGAATTACTGAAAATAAATAAATGTAGAAAAAATTATTAAAAAATTACAGTAACCTCAGGATTTGTGTACACAGTAAAGTAAAACTTAATTATAGACAGAATTCAGCCACTTCTCAGAGGTTAAACAGAAGAATTGCAGAGTTGCTCCCTGTTTTTCAGTAGCTATCTACATTACTGTTGAAGTGTAGTTTATGCCACTTTGTTCTACTTGTGTTTCCTAGCTATACATGGAGTGCAATCCATAAATAGCTAGGAAACACAAGAAGTAGAACAAAGTGGCATGAACTACACTCCATATTTAGAATGTGCTTTTAACTGACATTAAAAGATGATCCACACTCTAAAGATATCATAGTGGGTCACTTTACTAATACACTAGTTCTGAGTTTGGATAAATACACTGTAATTGGGATTGAAAAGTTCTGCCTATTTTTTCTGGATAGTGTGTGAGGGGAAGGAGTTAGAATGTTAGTGTATGAGTGCATTTGTTTGTGAGACACGTCTTATTTAGAAATGCTCATACCATTACCAGAGAAAGGGGTAGAAAAACGGACAGTTAGGACAGCATCAGCTGTATGTATATTCTGCAGGGATGTGAAAGTGGCCGTATACCCATCCTCCCTACTCCCCCTCACTCGTTCCCTTTGCCTTTTTCTCTCTCTGGCAGTTCAGGGCAGATTTCTCCCACACTCATGGACGCTGGGCTGTGTGGCTGTGTGTTTATGTTGGAGCCCGGACTTCCTAGTGGCAGCCTGCACCTATCTAAACATCCCCCCGGCCGCTGCTCTGTGTTCCCGGTCTCGCACGACCCCCCTCCCTCTGCCCCCTCCCCACACTCTGTCTCTCCTCTTGCTTTTCTGGAATTTCTTGGACAGAGTTGCTTAAATCGAGAAAAAGGATTCTGAAAGAGACGAAAGCAGAATTTTTTCACATGAACACATTCCACTGAGCCCTCGTCCATTTCATGTTCCATTCCACTGTTTCTAAATGGAGAGTTCCTATGATCTTGACTGAAGTTCCAGCAGGCTGTGGGCCCATTCACACACACACACACACACACACACACACACACACACACACACACACACACACACACACACACACTCTGTGTGCACTAAATTTCAGAGCTGCCTTGCTAAACTCTTTTGCAATTTCTTTTGCCAAATAATCAACCATGAACTCAGCAGAGTGTTGAAGCATTTTACAGCAATCTTGGCCCATTGTGACCTTCAATGCCTTCTACAGTTGTGTTGAGATGGTGTGGATTTCTACTCAAAATGCCTTGTCTCATCCTTATTGGACATTCAGTAGCCTGATGACAGGGCAAACTGCATAACGAGGTGCAGCTTTTTTTAGTGGAAAGCGATTGCCATGTCGGGTAAACATGAAGTATAATTTTTCATGATTACCATAACAGACTATAACAGAACATTTAATATTATAGTTTAAGCTGTTTTTCTTGTATACATTACATTGATAATATTAAAATAATTAGTGCACAGGTTATGTCCAGTGCACAGGTTTTAAATAATTTCTTTTTTAAATAAATCTGTTTCAAATACCATTTCAAATAGCAGTTGGTTTACACAAAATTTGATCAAAGCAAATGATATTAGAAGAGCATATTTTGTGTGAGCACTTTTGTATGTTACACGCAAAGGCAGCATTGTAATTAGCACATGTTTTATATCAGATGTTGACACAACATAACATTTTGTGGTGAAGGCTAACAGGTTAAATAAAATCTCACTAATAGTGCTCAAATCAACATGAAAAAAACAGCACAAGAGAGCATCTGAGCATGCAGTAGGCTGTAATGCCACCAAACATTGGCACATTACTATTAAAATGCCATTTATAATAGACCAGCTGAGATTTAAAAGAAAAAACTGAATCAGCACCATGATGATTAACTTCCTCAAACTACCCCGACTGGCATAGAGCCACATAAACTCTTTGGGGGAGCTGTTTAAATCCTTTTTATTGCCTTAGCTTTAATAATCCCTCCTTAACCTGACTTTGCAGCTCCATATTAACAAATTTAAAATATGAAGTAATTTAAAAGCCAAAGCTTTTACATGGTTTCACCTGCTAAAGGACCTGGCATGTGTGTTATGGTTGGTGCAGTCATTTTATTTCACTTTTGCTTGGCCTTCTGGAAAACCTTTCTGTCACTAGTTCCTTAAAAAATATTAAAGTGAGTATGTTTATGTAGGGGTGGTAGTTAGAGCTAGGGTTATAAAATATTCACCTAAATATGGGAAAAAAATTAGTTTACAGTGGAGCTTGAGCTATAAAGAACTGTACACTTTTACAGTACATACATGTTTTATACAAATAATGTTTTAGGATGCTATGCCATAAGCTTTAAATGTTTAGTATGCCACAACAGCAAGGTTGTCAGAGTGACATAGCTATCATATTGATAGTGTGACATTTTTTCCATAACTAGTGACATAGTGTTGATATAGTGACCTTTATTGATATAGTACCAGAATATCACTATTACATAGTTACAGAATGTCTTATGCTATGTATGTCATAACAACAGTAATTATCTCTTCACAGGTACACTATATGGCCAGTATTATGTGGGGACCTGACCATCAAACCAACCTGTGGGTCCTCCCCAATCTGATGACTCAATGTTAAAATTACACAACTGTATAGAATTGTTTGTGGATTTAGAGAAAGCGTACAACAGGGTGCCGAGAGAGGAGATGTGCTATTGTATGAGGAAGTCAGGACATGTATGGACGTGTATGAGGACAGTGTGACAGCAGTGAAGTGTGCAGTAGGAACGACAGATTGGTTCAAGGTGGAGGTTGGTCTGTAAGGATCGGCTCTGAGCCCTATCCTGATTGAAGTGGTGATGGACAGGTTGACAGACGAGGTCAGACAGGAGTCTCCCTGGACTGAGAGCAGGGAGCAGGTTGAGAAGAGCCTTGAGAGGTGGAGATATGCGCTGGAGAGAAGGGGAATGAAAGTCAGTAGGAGTAAGACAGAGTAAATGTGTGTGAATGAGAGGACGGGAAGTGGGGTGGTGTGGTTGCAGGGAGAAGAGGTGGAGAATGTGGAGGAGTTCAGGTACCTGGGGTCAACATTGTAAAGTAATGGAGAGTGTGTTGGAGAAGTGAAGAAAATAGTGCAGGCAGGGTGGAGTGGGTGGAGAAGAGTGGCAGGAGTGATTTGTGATAGAAGAGTATCTGCAAGTGTGAAAGGAAAAGTTTAGGTCTGTGGTGAGACCTGCGATGTTGTATGGTTTAGAGACAGTGGCATTGACTAAAAGACAAGAGGTGGAGCTGGAGGTTGCAGAGCTGAAGATGCTGAGATTTTTATTGGGAGTGACGAGGATAGACAGGATTAGAAATTAGTTTATTAAATGGACAGTGCATGTAGGACGTTTTGGAGAAAAGGTGAGGGAGGCAGGATTGAGATGGTTTGTACATGTGCAGAGGGGGGACATGGGGTTTATCAGTAGGAGAATGCTGAGGATGAAGCCGCAAGGAAGGAGGAAAAGAGAAAGGCCAAGGAGGAGGTTTATGGATGTGGTGAGGGAAGACATGCAGGTGGTTGGTTTAAAAGAGGCAGATGTAGAAGACAGGGGGGTATGGAGCCGGATCTGTTGATCCGTTGTGGCGACCCCTAATGGGAGAAGCTGAAAGAAGAAGAAGAAGAAGAAGAAGATGAGGAAGGAGAAGAAGAAGAAGAAGAAGATGAAGAAGAAGAAGAAGAAGAAGAAGACACAACTGTATAGAATAATAATGTTGTAGCATTAACTTTTCACTTTATTGGAACTTAAAAATGTTTTTGGACTGCCTGTTTCACGTAATTTGTCATTGTAATTTGACATAATTACTGTGACCTCACTAATGCTATTGTGACCTTACTAATGCTATCTGAATAACCACAAATCCTCTCAGCCACACTAGTGGAAAAAAAAAAGTGTGGCTAAGACAAAAACTGGTGGAAAGCCATTATAAGAAAGCAGAAGATGTTATAACAATTATAATGCTGTTATAAAAAGATATTATTGAGGTAAACGTTTCACAATATAATGTATATCATAGTGGCAAGATGACAATGTCTATATAGATATGTCATAGCAACAGTGTTACTCTCTAAACAACTATTGATGGCATGGCGTACCTTTTTCAGCAATGTCAGAGTGGCAGAGTATCGTGTACTTTACATCGATTTTCTTCAAAACAACCTAGCACCCATATGACATTCTGGATATCCATTAGCGGCAGTGTGACATACTATCTATATTTAGGCACGTCATGGGGCAAAGCGTTGTACATTTATACACAGTATAAATATATATATATATATGTGTGTGTGTGTGTGTGTGTGTGTGTGTGTGTGTGTGTGTGTGATATATTTATATGTAAAAAATATGCATATTATAGATGCAGCTATATAAATAAATATAGCTAAATCGTGCACCTTTTTGTTGTTACTGTAAGTATATAAACTATACCTGGAAATAATCTGCTCCATGGACTTCATTGATTTAGTTTGGCTCATTTTTTATTTTCTTTTTTCATTTTTTTGCTTGGTTGTTTGTTTGTTTAATTTAACTTTGCAATTGTACACCAGGCCTTCTGTGTTTGGTGTGAGAGTGTGTTGGTTATGCCATGTTCAGCAGTGTAAGCAAAGAATGTGGCAGATGTTGGTGTATGATTTGAGCCTGCAGGCCAGTTAGCCCAGAGAAAGCTGTAGTGAAAGCGCAGCCTCGCTGACAGATGAATTGCTCTAATTAGAAATCCATAACATCCTGCCACATGGCCGCCTTATCCCTAGCACATTTCCTTCTCAGGCCCAAACTGACGACATAAAGTCCTCAGCCTTGCCAGCCAGCCAGCCATACACACGTTTCCCACACTTATACCTTCCTCAGTACACACACACATCCACACAACACCTCAACTTCTGTGTCTGAGGCTCCCCAGTTCTGTCTCTATCACTTCCTGTGTTTTTTTGCCCCACTCAGTCATCATGATGATGTCTAGCATATCTATCTGTGTTTTGCTCACACTCTCATTCTTTGCAACCCCCCTCCCTCCTTTTCCTCTGTCTCTATCTGTCCTCACTCTTGTCTTCCTCTCTAGCACATCCTCCCCTCCAGGCTTCGTCTGGTTAGGGCTGTGTGGAAGAAAGCACTGAGAATGTGGAATTAAAAATTGTGTTGTGATTTGAAAAAGGTCATGAAACATAACTTGTCATTTCCTGTTTCTGTGAATTTTGAGCAAAACTTAATAACAGCTAACTGGCTTGCCTTGCTTTATTGACTCCCGCCATCATTCTCCTTATATCCAAAGCTATTCCCTCTTATTTGCACACACACTTTAATGTAATTTATTTAGTCCACTCTCTGCATCATATTAAGGATATCCTTCCCTTCATTATTTCTGAGTGATAAAGAATGCCTTTTGCATTTTCCACATGAAAGCAGCAGAAAAATGTTTATATTTTAAAAATGAGTAGAGAGTGGAGAATTTACCATGTGTACTAACTGTGTGTCAGAATCTGCTTACATTTGATTTACACTGCATTTTCATTCCATATACTGCTCCTGTATATGATCATGCAAAACCCAGAAAGATATTTTTTGTAATATTTAATAAATACTAATTAAACATTATTTATTAATATATGGCGTTACTGACAGTGCTTTCATTCCATATACTATATGACTAAAACCCCAAGAAAATATCAAATTAAAGGTCACATTATTTAGTTTGTTACACTCTGACAGGAATCTCAAGTTTCTGTTTTTACAGTAATATTTAAAAATTTATGATACACCACCCTCATCAATGATGTAGTAGTGGCATGTGCAATTTTTTATGTATGTTCTGAATTTATCTCAATATTTTGTGTTAGCTTTAAATTTACATATAAAAAAAAAAGTAATAGCCCAGATGTTACTGGAGATGCAGTGCAAAACACACAAACTAGCTGATCTTGTATTAATCTTGTGTTATTGTAATGTAAATACAGTATATGGACCAAAGATTCTGGACACCTGTCCATAAGATTTGTATGCGCTTTTTGAACATCCCATTTCACATTTAGTCCCTCTTTGCTGTTATAATAACATCCACTCATCTGGACAGATTTTACACCAGATTTTGGAATGTGCTTGTGGAGATTTGTGCATACTTAAACAAAAAGGTGTTAGTAAAGTCAGGTGCTGATGTAGGGTGAGGGGTGCATTTAGCATTCTGATTCATCCCAAAGATAAACAATAGGGTTAAGGTCACTCAAGATTTTCAACTCATGTAGACCATATCTCCATGGAAGTCACTTTGTGATGTCATACTGGAACTGGTCCTGGTCGCCTAGTTCAAGTGAAATAAAAGTTTAATGATATCAAATCCAATGACATCCTATACTATTATGCTCCTCCCTCTTTGTGGTTAAAGGTTTGGAGAAAAATTACATATGGCTGGAAAAGACAGGTGTCCCAACACTTTTATCCATATATTGTATATTGTATTTAAAAGACAGTAGTCCAAAGCAACTTCTATGACACATGGCAACATTATATACTCTTCTGAAAAAGTTATTTACAGTGATTTTGAGCTGCGGGACAATCGTGTGAAAAACTGGATGACAAATGGCCAAAGTTAAAAACGATAATTTTTGGGGGGAACTTCCCACTGTTTTCATAATCCTCCTTCACATGCACATCTATGAATATTCTATGTACAGTATGACATGTTTTCTACATAAAATGCATGTTTTTATTGTGCAGCTTGTAATATATTAATTATATTATATTGTATTATATTATATTATATTATATTATATTATATTATATTATATTATATTATATTATATTAGTCTATATCTTTTTTTCAGCATGTGATAAGGTTTACAACAGAATTTTAATCGAGAACTAAAAATTATTGTTGCCAAAGATATTCCTTTAGATGGTGTTTAGATGATGGTGGTGTAGATTGATCTCCCATATGTGTTTAGCTATTATCTATTTACTGTAAAGGCCACTGTACAGACAGAACTGTTCACTCTTTTAATGAATATATACATTGTCATCCTAGGAAAAGACAACTCAATTTCAGTATAGAAATTGATACGTAAAGTTTTTATAGGTAAAGTGTTGATAGGGAAAGTATTAAAAAATTTAATAGGTAAAGGTGCTTTGGAAATTTGTACTGACAATGAGAGTTAAATGTCCCCACTGCATAACAAATCCACCATTTATTTTTTGTCATCTGACTGTATTTAAAACTAACTGAAAAAGACAAAAGAATTCCTTCTGCTTAGTAAGGTTAATGTCAGGGGTAGGTTTAAGCATGACATAACTTTAATACATTAATACATGAGGTCAATAAAAGTACCTCACAGAGTGTTCAAGCATGAGTCAGTTGTGTTCAGAGGTGTTTCTCTGTGGTTGTACAGTGTGTTGATGGGCTGGATAAAGAGTTGGCACAGAAGGAAATCCTAATAGCTCTCTCTCTCTCTCTCTCTCTCTCTCTCTCTCTAATGTGTGGAGTAGAGGCATACTGACAATGTCTGACAATGTGCTCAGCCCCATGTCTGTCTCCACTAGATTAGTATATAGACCAGAGATATATGAATGTAATGGTAAGTCCTCGAAAATATTTTCCTCAAAATCTTTTTTCCCCCATTTGCTTCTTTCTTTCCCACTGTACATTTGACCCAATTGTGATGTTTTGATGTTTTTCACTTTTGGATATCTTTTTTTTATTATTTTTTTTCGTGATTTTAATGTTATGCATAGGGTACTGTATGAGGCAAAACACAGGAACACAGACCATGTACATGACACCTCATCAGCTTGAGCCACCAGCCAAAAGTATTGCAAGCATTTTTTCGACGTGTAAGAACTTCAGCACTAGTTACAGTTTAGCTGCTATTTACAGGTTTTATACAGAAGTTGGAAATTGATTAGTGATTCAAACCTTTAATGTTTTTGGGTAAAATGTACGGTTAACATCATGCAGTATTTTGTTTTGTAAAAGTTGTGAAAATATTTGCAATTACATTTTCCAGCATTTTCTTTTTTTAAATAGGATGACCAGGATTGACTCCTCTTTTGCTGTCCTGACATCAAAACTGATTTCTCATTCGGAAAAAGGAATGTCCAAAGCGTATTACAAATATCATAAGTATAGTTATAAAAGTATTTTTGTTAAATCTCTAAACAGACTTTATCTTTGTTGTATTTTCTCTTTTCGAAATGTACCCTACATTTGACACCATGGAGAAAATATTTTATGTGAACTTTGGCTTATACCCCTACTCACCCACTCTCTATTTCCATTTACACTTTTTTTTGTGCAGGACACACGCTTCTCTGCTGGACACTTCTCTAGCAGTCCAGGTGATCACCTGGACTGCGTTGTTTTAGTGGTTACACTGACCCCACAGCGGTCAACAGTAGGTCATTTTCTGCCATCTAGCAATGAGAGTAGGTGTTAATGGTGAGTTTAAGTGTGTATGCTTGTGTGTGGGTGTGTGAGTGTGTGTGCGTACATGCGTGCTTGCTTGCAGGTGAATAAGACTGAGCGTAAATGCCCAGCAAAAGGGTCACGTCTGGGTAAATGTTTTGTCAGGGTTAGTTTAGTAATGCTAACCCACCCAGTCTCCCTTCTCTGCTGTTTTTCCTGCCCATCAGTTGAGTCATAACATACATGCACACACACACACACACACACACACACACACACACACACACACACACACACACACACACACACACAAACAAAATGCACACACATGCACAAGGTGACAGTGGCAATTGTGGTTCTCAGAGCTGAGGGTTTGCACTATTGTTAAAATAGCATTGTGTTCTGAGAAGCCAGTAGATATCCATCCCAAACAAACAGCTAATTCCAAGTGACATCAGCATCTGAGACATTCACGAAAACCTTTGGACATTATACACAAGCCCAGATACACTATGCAACATTCAGTGTGGTTTAGGCAAATTTGATTGGAAATATTGTTTTCCATTTAAGCTTTACTTGACCTCATAGATACACACACACACACACACACACTCCTACCTTCATGTTGAAAGTATGCTGATTTTTTTCTAGCACGTTTACACAGAGAGAGAGAGAGAGAGAGAGAGAGAGAGAGAGAGAGAGAGATTGTTGGGCCACAGTAGAGCGCCGCACGGAGCAGCTGTGGCACTCCCAGCTTTCCCCCTGATTGCTTTCAGCTGGTACTTGAACCCTGAGCCTTTTGGGTTTTGGAGGCCAGCCCAGACCCCACAATCCCCCCAGCGCCCCATCCAGCTGCCTGACCCCTCCCTGACCCCGCGCCGAGGATAGGAAAATACGAGCCGTGCCAAGCCAGAGAGACTCTTTTATTTTGCCTGCTGGCATGCTGCCGGTGACCAGGGCTTACATAATGGGAAACATAGCAGGACCCAGGAGAAACCAGGCCCCCTCCCCATGTCTAAGCCTCCCCTCTGCACCACCTCCTCTTTTTTCCTCACCCATCTATCCTACTCTCTCCCCCTCCCCAGTGCACTCTCTCTGCTCCCCTCTGTCTGTGATATATCTTTTGGGCCCTTGCGCTCGGGCACATTTATTACAGACGCCCTCGACACAATCCTGAAGCCCAGCCACCAGCAGCACATCAGCCCTGCACGCACACACTCTTACACGCACATGTGTGTGCACAACAGACACTTATGAGCACTCACGTGTCCACAAATAGATATCAGTTTTCTAACTTTCAATTCTATTTGCAAGTGTGCTGAAGTGGTTTTAATCATGTTGATACATTCGGCACACTCTGATGCTACATGCAAGAAACCAGTTTTTGTATGACCTTAGTTTCACATGCAAGCTTTACTTGTTTATGCACAAATTCACCTGCACACCTACGCACTGTGTCAATGCAATGCATATTCATATTTAATCTGTGCACACTGTGTGTGTGTGTGTGTGTGTGTGTGTGTGTGTGTGTGTGTGTGTGTGTGTGTGTGTATGAGTAGAGCTAAGCAGGATCAGATGGAGGTTTGGGGTTGTTCCATGCAACTTAGCATAGTTACTGATCCCCAGTGCCACCCTGGCCTCCTCCACTCTGTCCTCTTGTGAAACCAGATGAGTCTCTCCATCCTTTCCTGACTGTGGATGTGACTCATTCTGCCAGAAACCCAAGAAATGAGAGGCAGTGTGTGTGTGTGTGTGTGTGTGTGTGTGTGTGTGCGTGTGTGCGTGTGTGTGTGTGTGTGAGTTATGGGTGTATGCGGGTAACAGACATTGAGATATGGCCTCTTCTAGAGTGTGAGTGTGTATCTGGCAATGGGCTGTTGTACATGTGGCAATGCAAGTGGTTGGCTTATCTGCGCTCTCACTCATTCTCTGTGCCAGCTGCCTTGGACAGCAACAGCAAGATCCCATCAATCTCAACATCAGGTTTCACTCCCACATGATGTAAACCTGCCCATTTCTATGTTTTAATATTAAACATTCCTACCTTACTTAAGAGCTTTTCTCACCTATTCTTACCATCCTCAATGTAAGTGAAATGAATACGTGTGGTTTGGACAGTTTAGGCTAGTAAGAAAGACAGGACAGGAAAACACTGGCTAATGGCCTGTATGGGAAAGGAGCATGGCTTCAAATATAGTTGGACATAAAAGAAAGGCTGCCATTCACTTGACAATATTACAATAGAGAATGTAAACAAAGTTTTGCTAGCCTACATTTTAAATCCCAGAATCTATCCAAGCATAAAGAACAGAGAGCTAATTTTAAAAAATATATTCATAATAATATGAATGAATAATTTAAAAACCATCAGTATTTTGTGAACTGTTTCCAGCATTTTTCTGTGTGTTCTTTACCCCAGACATCTGCAGCGATCCTGCTCTCTTTTCCGGCACTTCTCCATTTAGCCAGCTGAAATGTAAAAAAAAAAAAAAAGAAAGAAATTGCCCGTCTGTAGCTCATAATGCATACCATGTTTAGTTTACGTCACAGCTAAAACGTTTTCTCATTGTAATGACCTGAACTAGAGTCCATGTGGAAAAAGACAAGGGCTCTTACAAGCAAGGCCTGCACTTCAGTTCGATTGCACACTGAGGTTTGCATTAGGATGCCACTATCTGTATCTGTATCTGTTTTGTTACATATCTATATGTGGATTCAGATTTCAGCTAGAAGTGGGTGTGGACTAAAGTCGTTTTTCTTGTACAAAATATAGCACCAGTTACAGTGCACCCACAATTTGGCAATTTCCTAATAACAATAAAGAATGTAGAAAAACATCTGCATTGAAAAAAGTATTTTTTGAAGAACCCAGATGAGATATGCTGCCCTGCCAACAGCATGTGGTCTGTGTAAGCTATATTATTTGCCAGCTCAAATGGGAAATGATAGGGAACATTATAAATGAAAAGTTTTTAACAAAAATTGTATTTGCCCAACCATAACACAAAGTGGGCACAGACACTTAGCATCATGGCACAGAGGGTTGCGTATCCCCTAGAACAATGACACCCAACAGTGCAAATAAAGTTCAAGGAGCAACGAGCAGCAAATATTTCCTGAAATCAGCAAACACACCACTGAAGTCAAATCACAGCCAGCGGCATACAAACATGCATCGCAATGAGAAGCTCAAGGCCAGTGGAAATCTGCCACTCCAGCTTGAGATTTGCTCTTTACCAGCAAAATTTTTTTAATTCAATTGAACAAAAAAGTATTTTGCATCTGTTTACTACATCATCTATTATTTTCAAATTGTGTATTAATGTTTGGTTACATACCTAATATAAAAGCAGTTGACCGAACCCTTGTAAAAATGTGTGATCTGGGCTCCAAGTCCCCTTAGTGCCATTATTTGTACACACCCAGCACCTGACACCTGTGCTGCAACCACTATAGACTCTCTGGCTGTTGCCTGAGGTAAGAGCTGTGTGAAACTTGCTGCATTATACCCAGCACTCTGTCAGAGCTTGTCAATTAAAGAAAAGATGCGTCACCAAAGCCAACCTGGCACCCGACTCCCCTCGTACTGGCTTTTATTTGAAAGAGGAGAATGAATAATTTAAATGCATCATTCATGTGAATTTTCAGGAACATTATGAAAGTATAATGTGCCAATGTTTTGTCACGCCATGTCACTCTGATGTGTTTTCGCGCATGATAAGAATCTAATGGCGTTCTTGACGCTCATCAAGGACTTTGCAATTTTAGACGTAAGTCATAAGGAGGCGGTAGAGGTCACTCTCAATTTCAGCTGAGTCCAACAGAGCTCTCATCATCCTCAATCTCTCCTCTTTTTTCCTCCAGCTTTTCGTGTGTTGCGCCTGTGGCCCTGGGAAGGTCTCGCGCAGAGTGCAGTGAGATTAAGTCATGGAGGGTTGTTGAGGGAAAACGCTGACCTCTTATCCTCCCTCGCACTCTGTCTTTCATTTTTCAGCCTGTCATTTTTTTCTTCTCCTAATTTTCTGTCCTCCTCATGCTTTCTTTCTTCTTGCCCTGCTGTCTGCCCCGAATCTCATAGATTGTAATAATAGGAATAATGATAATAATGGTGATGGTGGCCGGGATGGTGATGTAAAGAAACATAATATTACAATAACAAACACCCTCTGCAGCCAATGGCCATGGACTGACCTCTGTGATAGTGAGTGTGTATGTGTGTGTGTGTGAGGAAGAAGAGAGCGCGGTTGCTGGCATGCTGTATATACGGTCACTTCCTCTCCAGTTTAAACAGAGCAGGCTGTGCTGGCAGCCTACACTCCCCTCTCCAAATGGTTTGCATCATGTTTAACCCCCCCTCCCTGCCATCCACCCTCACCCACTCTCTTGCTCGCTATTCCCCTCCCTATAAATCATCAAATATCTCAAACTTTATGTGAATCTAAAAAAGAGAAGAATCTTTTCTTTTCTTTTTCCCCCTGCTGTAAGGGTGAAAGAAAAAGCCATAAAACAGATGGAGAATCTTTCTGCTGTGAGAATCATTCTGCTTTCTGCTTCCTTTCCAATGGATTGCAGAATTCCAACACCTACACTGTCTATCTAAAGTTTGGGGACACCTTGTCTTATTTGTAAAATATTCCCAAATCCCACTTCTATGAAATATCAGATGAGGAAGCTTTTAGTGCTGTTAGTAATCAAATGGCATTAACAGTCACCTGACCTTTACTTAGTCAAGTCGCTCTCATTGAATGAAAAGATGCAGTTGTTTTGTCCAGCAAGAAAAACCTCTGGAGCATTTAGTGTATATAAAGGAGATCAGTGATGCATTTATGGACTCTATGGTTATGTTGAATGGAAAGTTTTGATATAATATTTTAGTTATTGGCACAAAAGTTTGTTTAAAATGAACTTGACCCATCACTTTTTATCAAAAGCATTCAAATCTGCAAACTAGAAGATTTTATGATTGTATGCTTTTTGCTTTTGCCAGTGCACAACAGAACACATCTAGGCTGTATGAGTCTGTGTGAAATCAAATATAATGTGACATTAACGATTATGTTAATTGAGAAGTGACATCGGTTAGGAGTGAAAAAACTTTTTTTGAATGAGGAAACTATATATATATATATATATATATATATATATATATATATATATATATATATATATATATATATATATATAATTATTGGCACCCCTGTTTAAGATGTGGTCGTGGACTTCAAAAAATTCTCCTTTTTTTTAAAACAACAAAGAACCCAAATGCAAAAAAAGAGAAAAATCCAACCTTTTATTTAAGTACATTACTTTGGTGGTAAAAAATCACACATTTAGAAAAAAAAAAACTTGAAATCATGTGTGCCACAATTATTGGCACCCTGATGTTAATACTTTGTACAACCTCCTTTTGCCAACAAGACAGCACTTAATCTCCTCCTATAACATTTCACAAGATTGGAGAACACAGAGAGAGGATTTTGACCATTCTTCTTTGCACAATCTTTCTAGATCATCCAGTGTCCTGGGTCCTCTCTTATGCACTCTTCTCTTTAGCTCGCCCCACAGGTTTTCGATTGGGTTGAGGTCTGGGGACTGAGATGGCCATGGGAGGACCTTGAGTTTGTGACTGCTGAACCACTTTTGTGTAGATTTTGCCACATGTTTTGGATCATTATCCTGCTGAAAGACCCAATGACGACCCATCTTCAGCTTTCTGGCAGAGGCCATCAGGTTTTTATTTAAAATATCCTGGTACTTCAAAGCGTTCATAATGCCATGCACCCTAACAAGGTTCCCAGGGCCTTTGGAAGAGAAACAGGCCCACAGCATCACAGATCCTCCACCATACTTCACGGTGGGCATGAGGTGCTTTTCGGCATACTCATCTTTTGTTTTACGCCAGACCCACTTAGAGTGTTTGTTGCCAAAAAGCTCAATCTTAGTCTCATCTGACCAAAGCACACGATCCCAGTTGAAGTCCCAGTACCGCTTAGCAAACTCCAGGCGTTTACATTTGTGAGTGTTAGTGAGAAAAGGCTTTTTCCTTGCATGCCTCCCAAACAGCTTGTTGGCATGTAGAGAGCGTCTGATGGTTGTTTTGGAGACTCTGTGACCCCAAGATGCCACTCTTTGATGCAATTCTGTGACGGTGAGCTTGGGAAATTTTTTTACTTCTCTTACCATCCTCCTCACTGTGCGTTGTGGCAAGATAAACTTGGGACCTCTTCCAGCCTTGTTTGTCACTGTTCCAGTTGTTTTAAACTTCTTAATGATTCCTCTGACTGTAGATACCGGCAAGTTAAGGCGAGTGGCTATTTTCTTGTAGCCATTGCCTGACTTATGAAGGTCGACACACATCTGCCTTACTTGAATGGTGTGTTCTCTTGTCTTTGCCATGTTGACAAATGGGTAAGAGAATTAGGCCTCTGTGTCACGTCATATTTATACCCCAGGGAAACAGGAAATCATGAATTACTAATTAAAAGTCCCTAGATACCCTGACCAACCTTAGCAACTACAGAAAAATATATATAAAAAAAAAAAACAATTACATTTTTCAGAGGAATTGTTAGGGGTGCCAATAATTGTGGGACACATGATTTCAAGTTTTTTTTTTTCTAAATGTATGATTTTTTTTACCACCAAAGTTATGTACTTAAATGAAAGGTTGGATTTTTCTCTTTTTTTGCATTTGGGTTCTATGTTGTTTTAAAAAAAAGGAGAATTTTTAGAAGTCCACGACCACATCTTAAACAGGGGTGCCAATAATTGTGGAGGGCACTGTATGTATATATATATATATATATATATATATATATATATATATATATATATATATATATATATGATCTTATTCTGTTCTGGTTCATGTGTAGTGCATTCTGAGATGCTTTTCTGGTCATTAATTTTGTAAATAGTGATTATTTGAGTTACTAAAACTTCCCTATC